>NC_067493.1:35421909-35579299 GCF_947179515.1 Apodemus sylvaticus | reverse complement strand
CCTCACCTTTGTTACTTTTGGTTAGGGTATCATAGCAACAGAAACAAAATAAAAACATTACAGAAAATAAGGTTTAAAATATGCTGTATGTACATATAATAATAAATAAATCTTTTTTAAAAATGGGGCTGGGGGCTGGAGAGATGGCTCAGTGGTTAGCACTGACTGCTCTTCAGAGGTCCTGAGTTCAATTCCCAGCAACCACATGGTGGCTCATAACCATCTGTAATGGGATCTGATGCCCTCTTCTGTGTGTCTGAAGACAGCTACAATGTAGTCACATACATAAAATAAATAAATCTTAAAAAAAAAAAAAAAAAAAGAATCCTCAATTTAAAAAAAAAAAATGGGGCTGGAGAGATGGCTCAGTGATTAAGAGCACTGACTGCTCTTTCAGAGGTCCTGAGTTCAAATCCCAGCAACCACATGGTGGCTCACAACCATCTGTAATGAGATCTGATGCTCTCTTTTTGGTGGGTCTGAAGATATTGCTACAGTGTACTTACATATAATAATAAATAAATCTTTAAAAAATGCTGTGTCTGGAGGGTGATGTTACTCTGTAGCCCAGGACTACCTGGAACTCAGTAGGTTGCCAAGGTTGACCTTGAACTCACTCTAAGCCTCAGTCTCCCAAAATGCTAGGATTCCAAGTGTGAGCCGCCACGCCCAACCACGTTGTTCTATTCACATACTACAAAGTTCATACATCAACCACAAACCTGGAAAGAGATTGTTTCAAGGAAGGTCAAGTTATCTGTGGTACCTGATGCTTTGAAAATGTCCAGTAAGAATGATTGATTTTTGTTGAATTCATTGTAAACCCAGTCATTCATGCAGTGGGTTAGCACACTTTCTCTTGAGTGAAAACTAGAGTTTAAAGAGAAAAAAGAATATGAAGAGCAAAGAAGTAACACAGGACTATTCCTTCAAGAATTGCATCCCTGGCTGAGCATGATAGCATCTACCCATAATCCCAGCTGTTGGGAGACTGAGACAAGAGGATGTCTACAGGTTCCAGGTCACCTTAGAATATTCAGTGAGTTCCGGGTCAGCATAGCTCAAACTCACCACCACCCACTCAAGTAAAAAAAAAAAAATGATTATAAGGACAAAGAAGTGCAGAATAAGAAGGTAAAAATGGAGTCAAAAATATTCAAATTTTTATGAGAGATTAGAATGACCCAATTGATATTGGGAAGTTTAGAAAGAGGAGAGAATTCCCATGAGCAATGTCATGGGGTAAATGAGAACACAGGGTTGGAGGCACAGTTGAAGATACTAACCATAGCCTGGAAGAGAAAAATCTTTTCCAGTTGTTGTGGAACTCTTTCCCTGGGGGAGACTTAAATACTTACTTGTTCCTTGTATATCACCAACAATAAACCAAGTAGGATTCCACCCAAGTCCAATTTGGAGCACAAATAGATTTACTAGGCTTACTTATAAATCATGGCGAAGGGTTACGTACAAGGCCATAGGCCACCTCAGGGGGGATTCACCACAAAAAGTCTGACCCTAACATGGATAACACCTTCCCTACGCTGCACAGATGGAATCCTACCTTCTAGTTAAAGTTAACAATCTACAATCTGTGTATTCTAGCCACCTCATAAGACCACAAGAGTTTGTGTAACTATAACAGATTTCCATACAAATTGCTAGGAGGCATAAGAAGTGACTGGAATCCCAAGTGAGGGACTTAATGACCCACCCATCCTTTTATAGGGGGAGTATCAACAGTGGACAAGCCCTATCTCAGAGGTCTCTGGCAAGTAGACACAGCTCTTTCTGAAACAATTGATGGATGCTGTGCCCAGAAGATGGTGCTCTCCAATGGCACTGAATGAAAGAAGACAATGCCCTGTGTGGAAGTGAGAATTCCCAAGGGAATATGAAGGAGTTCTCTTGGCTTCCTCTCCGAGGTATAAAGCGAGAGCATCCATTGCACAGATGGATGGAGTAACCGTTACAAATGGCAGAACTCTGTCCTTACTGCTTCCTCATTCAAGAGTTAAGGAGCACAGACAATCTTTATCCACCAAGCCTACCTTCCTGTTAGCACATAGGAGATGATAGGTAACCAGTGTTTCTGAAAGACATTGAATAGGATTGAGGTTCCAGAGAATCTCAAGGTGGAACCGTAAAGGGGAGTGAGCTAGGATGGGCTGTCCTTGTCCAAGTCAAGGTTCCTTGGCATAGATTTGAATGTGTACATTAAGAAATATGGACTTCCCCTACAAACAGTCTCCCTCTTGCTAGTGTCCTGACTCTCACTCAGAAAGCTTTAAATGCTCTAAGGATAGCAACATGTGATGGTTAATCTTGATTGCCAATGGGCCTGGATTGAGAGACACCTAGGAGATGGGTAAAGCATGCTTCTCAATGTGTTTATGAGGGTCCTTTCAGAGATCCCTAGACCACAGGAGCATCAACCTAATGGAGAGATTATTCCACAGAGGAATTCAAAACCTCGACAGACCATAAGAGGGATGGGAATATAACTCAGTGGTAGAGCACCTGCTGAGATTCCTCCATGAGGGGTTAGGGACATGGGTGAGTCACAGAGCTCCTGGCTAGAATTAGTCAGTTCAGTGACAGAGCACTTGTCTAACAGGCCTGCAGCACTGGCTTTAACTGCATCACAGAAAGAAGTAAATGAGAAAGAAGAGTCTGATGCGCCTTAAGAGCTGTGTGCTGAACACTCAGTGACCAGCTGCTGGTGCTCAGGAGAAGTACTTGGA
Organism: Apodemus sylvaticus; assembly: GCF_947179515.1. NCBI lineage: Eukaryota > Metazoa > Chordata > Mammalia > Rodentia > Muridae > Apodemus > Apodemus sylvaticus. Next base: position 35,576,555 of record NC_067493.1, on the reverse strand, counting down.
TCATGGCGGCTCTGACGTCATCAGTGGAGGGATCCATATTTGATGGTGTTTGTGAGAATGACAAAAACTTAAGAGATGGGGGCTCCGGCTGGAAAGAAAGTAGATCAGTAAGGATGAAAACCATCTTGTCCCTAGCCCCACCCACTGCTTCTCTTTTTGCTGGCTGACCTGAAGTCAGCAGTTCTTCTCCATCCTACCCTTCTGCAATGTTGTTCCATCTCCCCAAGCACCCAAGCAACAAAGTCTGCTGACCATACACTAAAAGTTCTGAAACTATGAGCCAAAGCAAACTCTTCCTCCCTGTACTGGCTGGTTTTGTGTGTCAACTTGACACAAGCTGAAGTTATCACAGAGAAAGGAGCATCCCTTGAGGAAATGCCTCCATGAGATCCAGCTGTAAGGCATTTTCTCAATTAGTGATCAAGGGGGGAGGGCTCAGCCCATTGTAGGTGATGTCATCCCCAGTCTGTTGGTCCTGGATTCTATAAGAAAGCAGGCTGAGCAAGCCAGGGGGAGCAAGCAAGTAAGCAGCACCCTTCCATGGCCTTTGCATCAGCTCCTGCCGCTAAGTTCCTACACTGTGATTTCCTGTCCTGACTTCCTTTGGTGATGAACAGCAATGTGAAAGTGTAAGCTGAATAAACCCTCTCCTCCCTGACTTGCTTCTTGGTCATGATGTTTTGTGCAGGAATACAAACCCTGATTAAGATATTGCCCTTTGTGTTATTTTTCTTTCTGGTATTTATTACAGTAACAAGGAAAAACTCTGACTAACCCAGACTGTTTTCATAAATGAACACCCATTTTTACTACTTATGTATGCTCAGCTTCTATCATAGCTTGAACTCTAGACCTTTTTGAGAATCTGAAAGAATAAAATCTATGAAGCATCTCCCTGCCTCCCGAAATGTACATTGGTACAAAAGCATGAAATTCTGGGCCTTAAGAGATGATAGACTCGGGCGGCGGCGGCAGCAGCGGCAGCAGTGACTGCTCCAGCTGAAGGGCCATCAGCAGTGGAACCAAGGCGTCACAGGGACCAGTTAGGCCCTGCACCCACGACCACTGACCTTCGCTGACCAGCCGGGCAGCAAGCAGCTGCAGTTGTGCAGCGCCTTTCCTGCACGGAGGCCACTTCAGAACTCGGCCTCCCACCAGTCAGGAGAGGTGCATCCATCTTGGTTCCGTACTCCAGGGATCGGACAGACTGAGGTACACAAACATAATCCGAGGCCAACACCGCGGTGGTCTGAGCCCGACGGGCGTTGGCCTGCACCCAGGCCCTGGGCGGGTCGGGGGGCCATCGGGGTGCCAACCCAGCCAGGAGGTTTTTTGCCCAGGCCTGCGAGCGCGCCGCCGCCATTTTGCCTGCAGGACGACAGAGAGCTCAGGCGGGCAGACCTGTAACAGGCATAGCCTAAGGCTAACAAAGCGGGGGTCCAGGCCCCAAAAGGCACAGGACTGACCCCAAGAACTGGGCGGCTTGGTGGGCCATCTGTGAGTCAACCCGCCCAAGTGATTGTTAGCAAAGCAGACTCTCCCGGTGCTTTCAGGGAGCGCGGGCGCACACGCCCGCCATCCTAGTCACCTGGCGGACCCAATTAACAGTCATAGCCCTAGGGGAACTTTGCTTGGACCTTGGCCTCCCAGGCTTTTGCCTGGACTCAGGGACTGGGCGGCCAGGCTAACCTTGTGTGCGACAGCCCGGTTGGCGGATCGGCTGCCCAGCGGAGTGAGCAGAACACAGGGGAGGTCACAGTAGCATACACCGTCGGCACTCCCTGGGGGTGCACACAGGTTCCATCTGGTCCACAGACACAATCTGGGGCAAGGCCTCAGGCAGAAGCCCTTAGCTCTACTCTCTCCGCTTCCGGATCCAGATCAGTCTGGGCGGCAGCATTACATCTCCAAGTCCTGCAAGTGGCTAGCTGGGCTTCCGGGCGGCCAGCTGGGAGAAGTTAGTGTGCTCCAGTGAATCCAGCGGGCCCCAGCGGGAGCCTTCGGGTGCCTGCTTTGAGATCGGAACAGCCTGGGCAGCAGCACACTGTCTACAAGCAGTGCAGGAGGTAAGCTGTGCACCAGAGGCCAACTGGGAAGGGGCAGCTTGCACTGGTGAGTCCAGCACTGACAAGATAAACTAACACCAGTGAGAACTAGATGGCAAAAGGCAAACGCAGGAACGTCACTAACAGAAATCAAGGCAATATGGCAACATCTGAACCCAATTCTCCTCTACCAACATGTCCTGGATACCCCATCACACCAGTAAAACAAGATTTGGATTTAAAATCACTGGTCATGATGCTGGTACAGGAACACATGAAGGACATACATAAAGAAATTCAGGAGAAAATGGATCAAAAGTTAGAAGCCCTTGCAAGGGAAACACAAAAATCATTGAAAGAAATCCAGGAGAATACAAAAGCCAACAAGGAGGAAATGCAAAAAACACTTAAAGAAATACAGGAGAACTTTGGTCAACAGGCTGAGGTCATGAAAGACGAAACACAAAAATGTCTTAAAGAAATACAGGAGAACTTTGGTCAACAGGCTGAGGTCATGAAAGACGAAACACAAAAATCTCTTAAAGAATTACAGGAAAACACAAACATGCAAGTGAAGGAGCTAAGCAAAACCATCCAGGATCTAAAATCAGAAGTAGAAACAACTAAGAAAACTCAAAGGGAGACAACTTTGGAGATAGAAAGCCTTGGGAAGAAATCAGGGGACAGAGATGCAAATATCAACAACAGAATACAAGAGATAGAAGAAAGAATCTCAGATGCTGAAGATTCCATAGAAACCATGGACTCAACAATTAAAGAAAATGCAAAATGCAAAAAGCTTGTAACCCAAAATATCCAGGAAATCCAGGACACAATGAGAAGACCAAACCTAAGGATTATAGGCATAGATGAGAGTGAAGATTTACAACTTAAAGGCCAGCAAACATCTTCAATAAAATTATGGAAGAAAACTTCCCTAACCTAAAGAGAGAGATGCCCATGAATATACAAGAAGCCTACAGAACTCCAAACAGACTGGACCAGAACAGAAATACTTCCCGTCACATAATAATCAAAACACCAAATGTTCTAAACAAAGAAAGAATACTAAAGGCAGTAAGAGAAAAAGGCCAAGTAACATATAAAGGAAGACCTATCAGAATCACAGCAGACTTTTCACCTGAGACTATGAAGGCTAGAAGGTCCTGGGCAGATCTCATGCAGACTCTAAGAGAACACAAATGCCAACCAAAACTACTATATCCAGCAAAACTCTCAATCACCATAGATGGAGAAACTAAGATATTTCATGACAAAACCAAGTTTACCCAATATCTATCCACAAACCCGGCCCTAAAAAGGATAATAGGAGGACAACACCAATACAAGGAGGGAAACTTCACCCTGGAAAAAGCAAGATAGTAACCTTTCATCAAACCCAAAAGAAGTTAAGCATTCAAATTTAAAAAATAACGTCAAAAATGATAGGAAGTAACAATCACTATTCCTTAATATCTCTTAACATCAATGGACTTAATGCCCCAATAAAAAGACACAGACTAACTGAATGGATACGTAAACAGGACCCTACATTTTGCTGCTTACAGGAAACACACCTCAGGGTCAAAGACAAACACTACCTTAGAGTAAAAGGCTGGAAGACAATTTTACAAGCAAATGGTCTCAGGAAACAAGCTGGAGTAGCCATTTTAATATCAGATAAAATTGACTTTCAACCCAAAGTCATCAAAAGAGACCCTGAGGGACACTGCTTGCTGGTCAAAGGAAAAATACAAAAAGAAGAACTGTCAATCCTGAACATCTATGCCCCAAATGCAAGGACACCCTCTTTTGTAAAAGAAACTTTATTAAAACTAAAAGCACACATTGCACCTAACACAATAATTGTGGGTGACTTCAACACTGCACTTTCCTCAATGGACCGATCAGGAAAACAGAAACTAAACTGGGACACAATGAAACTAATTGAAGCTTTGGACCAATTAGATTTAACAGATATATATAGAACATTCTATCCTAAAACAAAAGAATATACCTTTTTCTCAGCACCTCATGGTACCTTCTCCAAAAGCGACCATATAATTGGTCACAAGACAGACCTCAACAAATATAAGAAGATCGAACTAATCCCATGCCTCCTATCTGATCACTATGGAGTAAAAGTTGTCTTCAATAGCAACAGAAACAACAGAAAGCCCACATACATGTGGAAACTGAACAATACTCTACTCAATGATACCTTGGTCAAGGAAGAAATAAAGAAAGAAATTAAAGACTTTTTAGAACACAATGAAAATGAAAACACAACATATCCAAATCTATGGGACACAATGAAAGCAGTGCTAAGAGGAAAACTCATAGCCCTGAGTGCCTCCAAAAAGAAAATGGAGAGAGCATACATTACCAGCTTAATGACACACCTGAAAGCCCTAGAACAAAAAGAAGCTATTTCGCCCAGGAGGAGTAGAAGTCAGGAAATCATCAAACTCAGGGCCGAAATCAATCAAGTAGAAACAAAGAGAACCATACAAAAAATCAACAATACCAGGAGCTGGTTCTTTGAGAAAATCAACAAGATAGATAAACCCTTAGCCAGAATGACCAAAGGGCACAGAGAAAGTATCCAAATTAACAAACTTAGAAATGAAAAGGGAGATATAACAACGGAAACTGAGGAAATCCAAAAAATCATCAGATCCTACTACAAGAGCCTATACTCAACACAACTGGAGAATCTGGAGGAAATGGACAATTTCCTTGACAGATACCAAATACCAAAATTAAATCAGGACCAACTAGACCATCTAAACAGTCCCATAATGCCTAAAGAAATAGAAGGAGTCATAGAAAGTCTTCCAACCAAAAAAAGCACAGGACCAGATGGCTTCAGTGCAGAATTCTACCAGACCTTCAAAGAAGAGTTAACACCAATACTCTTCAAACTATTCCACAAAATAGAAACAGAAGGAACACTACCCAATTCCTTCTACGAAGCCACAATTACGCTGATACCAAAGCCACACAAAGATCCAACAAAGAAAGAGAACTTCAGACCAATTTCCCTTATGAACATCGATGAAAAAATACTCAATAAAATTCTTGCCAACCGAATCCAAGAACACATCAAAACGATCATCCACCATGATCAAGTAGGCTTTATCCCGGGAATGCAGGGTTGGTTCAATATACGGAAATCCATCAATACAATCCACTACATAAACAAACTCAAAGAACAAAACCACATGGTCATTTCATTGGATGCTGAAAAAGCATTTGACAAAATTCAGCATCCCTTCATGCTTAAAGTCTTGGAGAGAACAGGAATTCAAGGCCCATACCTAAACATAGTAAAAGCAATATACAGCAAACCGGTAGCCAGCATCAAACTAAATGGAGAGAAACTTGAAGCAATCCCACTGAAATCAGGGACCAGACAAGGCTGCCCCCTTTCTCCTTATCTTTTCAATATTGTACTTGAGGTACTAGCTCGGACAATTCGACAACATAAGGAGGTCAAAGGGATACAAATTGGAAAGGAAGAAGTCAAACTATCATTATTTGCAGACGACATGATCGTCTACCTAAGTGACCCAAAGAACTCCACTAGAGAGCTCCTACAGCTGATAAAAAACTTCAGCAAAGTGGCAGGTTATAAAATCAACTCAAGCAAATCAGTGGCCTTCCTATACTCAAAGGATAAGCAGGCTGAGAAAGAAATTAGGGAAATGACCCCCTTCACAATAGCCACAAACAGTATAAAGTATCTTGGGGTGACTCTTACCAAACATGTGAAAGATCTGTATGACAAGAACTTCAAGACTCTGAAGAAGGAAATGGAAGAAGACCTCAAAAAATGGGAAAACCTCCCATGCTCATGGATCGGTAGAAGCAATATAGTTAAAATGGCCATTTTGCCTAAAGCACTATACAGATTCAATGCAATACCCATCAAAATCCCAACTCAATTCTTCACAGAGTTAGAAAGAGCAATTATCAAATTCATCTGGAACAACAAAAAACCCAGGATAGCTAAAACTATTCTCAGCAACAAAAGGAAATCTGGGGAATCAGTATCCCTGACCTCAAGCAATACTACAGAGCAATAGTGTTAAAAACTGCATGGTATTGGTACAGTGACAGGCAGGAGGATCAATGGAACAGGATTGAAGATCCAGAAATGAACCCACACACCTATGGACACTTGATCCTCGACAAAGAGGCTGAAAACATCCAATGGAAAAAAGATAGCCTTTTCAACAAATGGTGCTGGTTCAACTGGAGGTCAGCATGCAGAAGAATGCGAATTGATCCATCCTTGTCTCCTTGTACTAAGCTCAAATCCAAATGGATCAAGGACCTCCACATAAAGCCAGACACTCTGAAGCTAATAGAAAAGAAACTGGGGAAGACCCTTGAGGACATCGGCACAGGGAGAAAGTTTCTGAACAGAACACCAATAGCGTATGCTCTAAGAGCAAGAATTGACAAATGGGACCTCATAAAATTACAAAGTTTCTGTAAGGCAAAGGACACCATCAAGAGGACAAATCGGCAACCAACAAATTGGGAAAAGATCTTCACCAATCCTACATCAGATAGAGGGCTAATATCCAATATATATAAAGAACTCAAGAAGTTAGACTCCAGAAAACCAAACAACCCTATTAAAAAATGGGGTACAGAGTTAAACAAAGAATTCTCACCTGAAGAACTTCGGATGGCGGAGAAGCATCTTAAAAAATGCTCAACTTCATTAGTCATTAGGGAAATGCAAATCAAAACAACCCTAAGATTTCATCTTACACCAGTCAGAATGGCTAAGATTAAAAATTCAGGAGACAGCAGGTATTGGAGAGGGTGTGGAGAAAGAGGAACACTCCTCCACTGCTGGTGGGGTTGCAAATTGGTACAACCACTCTGGAAATCAGTCTGGCGGTTCCTCCGAAAACTGGGCACCTTACTTCCAGAAGATCCTGCTATACCACTCCTGGGCATATACCCAGAAGACTCCCCACCATGTAATAAGGATACATGTTCTACTATGTTCATAGCAGCCCTATTTGTAATTGCCAGATGCTGGAAAGAACCCAGGTATCTCTCAACAGAAGAGTGGATGCAAAAAATGTGGTATATCTACACAATGGAGTACTATTCAGCCATTAGAAACAATGAATTCATGAAATTCTTAGGCAAATGGATGGAGCTAGAGAATATCATACTAAGTGAGGTAACCCAGACTCAAAAGGTGAATCATGGTATGCACTCACTAATAAGTGGATATTAACCTAGAAAACTGGAATACCCAAAACATAATCCACACATCAAATGAGGTACAAGAAGAAAGGAGGAGTGGCCCCTGGTTCTGGAAAGACTCAGTGAAACAGTATTCAGCAAAACCAGAACGGGGAAGGGGTGGGTGGGAGGACAGGGGAAGAGAAGGGGGCTTGCGGGACTTTCGGGGAGTGGGGGGGGCTAGAAAAGGGGAAATCATTTGAAATGTAAATAAATTATATCGAATAATAAAAAAAAAAAAGAAAAAAAAAGAGATGATAGACTCTCTGAAGCTCTTCTAGACGCTCCAAGGATAGCCTCACCAGAGAGGAGCATCTGCTATTACAAAGCTTCTCAATTTTCCTTCAGTGAACAGATTATATATCCATACTACACCTACTTACTAGAGAATTGAGTGACTAGATCAAGAGGAAAAGGTCTTGGGGCAAGGGGTTGGTGCAGTGGGTGAACTGCTTGCTATGCATGTATGAAGACCTAAGTTCAAATCCCTAGCACCCACTTTTTCAGGGCCTAGAAATACCTACTATAACCCCAGTGCTGGGAGGTAGAGACAGGTAGCTCTTTGGCCATTCAGTCTAGCAGCAGTGGTGAGCTCCAGGCTCAGGAATAGACTCTGAATAATAATAAATAATAAATAAATAAATAAAAAATAATAATGTGGAGAGTGATGAAGACATCCAAAGTCAACCTGTGGCTTCCACATGTATATTCACTTATGGGCTCACACACAAAACACACAAATAAGCCATGGCCCCCCACACACAAAGAGAAACAGAGAAGGAAGAAGAGAAAGAAGAGCAGGTAAAGGAGAAGGAAAAGAAGAAAGGAGGAGGACAAAGGAGGATCCATTAGTCAGCTTTTGCTAGGTTACGCTGTGGTAATGAGCAGCCCCACAATAGCTCAATGGCTCACAATATAGTCACATTTGCTGCTTGAGTTTCTTGTGCTTCTTGGACATCATCTGTCCCTTGCCTGCTTGTTCTGCTCATGTAGGATCACAGAATAAAGATGGGTAGCCATCTTCTGAATTTTCTTACCTGATTTCAGAGTACAGAGCAGATGCCAAACCTTGTATTGTTCTCTTATACTTTTTGCCTGGGGGACAAAAGAGGTGGCTTTGGAAGGAGACCTAGGTCAGATTCCCAGCACCCATGTCTGGTGGCTCCCAAACATGTATAACTCCATCTTTAGGAAATATGATGCCCCTTTGTGGCTTTGATGGACACCCACATTCATTTGCACAGTTATGCATCTACATGTACATGTACACGCATGTGGTATGAACACACACACTAAAAAATAATAAAAGTAAGTCTTTAAAAGTCTTTGCCTATGCTCCACTATGTTCATAACAGCCTTATTTATAATAGCCAGAAGCTGAAAGAACCCAAATGTCCCTCAATGGAGGAATGGATACAGAAAATGTGGTATATTTACACAATGTAATACTACTCAGCAATTAAAAACAATGAATTCATGAAATTTTTAGGCAAATGGTTGGATCTGGAAAACATTCTAAGTGAGGTAATCCAATCACAAAAGAATATACATGGAATGCAATCACTGATAAGTGGATATTAATTAGCCCAAAAGCTCTGAATACCCAAGATACAATTAGCATATCAAATGACTCCCATGAAGAAGTAAGGAGAGGGCCCTGATCCTGGAAAGGCTTGATCCAGCACTGTAGGGGAGTACCAGGACAGAGAAAAAGGAGGGAGGTGATTGGAGAATGGGTGGAGAGAAGAGGGCTTTTGGGACATATGGGGAGGGGGGAACTGGGAAAGGGGAAAGCATTTGGAATATAAACAAAGAATTTAGAAAATAAAAATAAAAAAGTCTTTGCTTAGCCCCAGCATCCTACTTCAAGCTACATTCTATCACTCTAAGCAGGTGTTACTGACAGGATTAACATGAAAGGAGAAGATGGCTTTCTGTGGGTTGTAGGGAGATGACCCATTGTGAAAAGCACTACCTGGCCACATGCATGTGAGGACAAGCAGAGTACAGCTCTGTTAACATCCAAAAAGACACCTGCAAGGTCAGCAGAATCATCACTGCCAGAGCTAGATACAAGGAGACAGTCTGCTAACAAAGCAGAAGACAGAGATTGGCACCAAGAAGATTCACAAGCCCCTACGAGCATGAACAGTATACGACATCATGCATGCTCTCCCTGGCATCTTGGTCTCAGTTAGTGTTGCTATGACGAAACGCCATGACCAAAGCAACTTGGAGAGAAAGGGGTTTATCCAGCTTAAGCTTCCAGATCACAGTTCATCATCAAAGGAAGTCAGGACAGGAACTCAAACAGGGCAGGAACCTGGAGGCAGGAGTTGATGCAGAGACCACGGAGGGGTGCTTCTTATTGACTTGCTCCTCATGACTTGCTCAGCCTGCTTTCTTATAGAACCCAGGACCACCAGGATGGGTTCTTAAAGAACCCAAGGATGGCACGCCCCACAATGGGCTTAGCCCTCCTCCATCAATCACTAATTAATAACATGCCCTACAGGCTGTCTACAGCATGATCTTATGGGGGGCATTTCCTTATTTCACGTTCCCTCTTCTCAGATGACTTTAGCTCATGTCAAGTTGGCAGAAAACTATCCAGCACATGTGCATAATTTCCTACTTGGCTCAACCTCAGTGACATGTTGAAGGATTGAATGGATCTCATAGAAATTACCTCAGCCTTTGCTCAGTCCCCAAATTTGATTTTTAATATTTTTTATCCTTTGAAGATTTCACACAGTCATAGAATGTATAATGGTCACAGTCACATCCATCTGCCTCTACCCCTTCCTCCCCTTCCTCATACCCCACTGTGCATCCTTTCCCAACTCTGTGACCTCCTTTTATCATTATCAATAGCAACCGGAGTGCAATTATTGTTTCCCATATGCTCATGAATGTGTGTTCATAAGCTGGGTCATGAGCAACCTACCAGCAGCCATGTCCCAAGGGAGAGTAAGTCCCCTCCTTTGGCAAACTTCAACTTCCAATAGCCCCTGCACTAAGGGTGATGGTTCATGTGCCCTGCTCCTGTCCATGTTGAATGGATGGCTTGATCTTGCACAGGTCTTGCACAGGTAACCACGGTTTCTGTGAAGTGGATGTCATGTACAGAAATAGACATTTCACAGTCTTCCTCCCTGTCCAACTACAATCTTCATTTTAACAGAGCTTCAGCAGGAGACACAACACAGTGACCTGCTTGGGTCCCCTCCCACAGGTACCCTGAATGCTGCTGACTTGCTTGCTTGCTTACTTGACTGATTGATTGATTATCTTCAAATCTTGGGAATGTCCTCCACTATCCCATAAGTCCCCACTTCTCCTCAATCCCCTTAATGAGATTTGCCTTTGCTTTGTTTACTCCCATGTGTCTGCATCTTTAACCATCAAAAGCACAAGGCAATGACTCAAGCCAGCAAGATGGCTCATCAGGTAAAGGTGCTTGACACCCAGCCTGATGATATGTCAATCCCCAGACCTATGTGGTAGAGGGAGAAAACGACTCCTGCAAGCTGTCCTATGAGCTCCACACACATATGCTCAGATCACATGTATTTATATACATACATACATACATACATACATACATACATACATGTAATTGTTAAAAATAACTCAAGAATCACTGTCCAAAGGTCAACTTTTAATGGCTATTGTGTGCCCATTACCTTAAGTCCCAGGGTGAAGCCTATCTTGGCCAAAAAAAAAAAAAAAATGTCCTGCTACTCACAGCAAATTGCGTCAATGTGCTGTGATATAATATGTTCTCCTCTCATAGGTATATAGGTGGGGGAATCTTCATAAAATGCGATCCTGTGAGGTTGGGCCTGATTAAAAAGGGAAACACTCTTTCTCTATGTTACTTGAGGATGTGTCAATCAATCTGTAGGTTCCTAAGTCTCATCCTTGACACAAGGCAGAAACATGAGTAAGAAAACCCCACACTGCAGAGAGAAATCCCCATACGGAATCTCATGCCATGGCCTTTGATGCTGAGGGCTGAAGTCTAGGAAAGAAAGAATTATTACAGTTGAGTATCTAGTCTATTAGCTACTCAATGTCCCTGAGAAAATGATCTAACGGCCTGTAAAATTCCCTGTATATTTTATGACTGGTATAAAATGTGGTGCCTTCTAGAGAAGCAATTTTCTTCTTCTGCGAGATGATGAAGCTGACAGGTTATTTAAGATTTTTATCCGACCTCCGTTCCCACAAAGTTTAGGCTTGAATTTCATGCTCACCAGAATTAAGTATGCACCTATCATTCCTGGTTATGTTCTTCTGTGTTCTGTATGGGCTGGTTTTGCTCTTAATTGTTTCAGTGTGTGTGTGTATGTGTGTGGTGTGTGTGTGTGTGAGACATAGAGAGACAAGAAGACAATGTCAAGTGTCCTGTTCTACCACCCTTTGCCTTAGTCCCTTGAGACAAGGTCTATCACAGAACCTACAGGTTCTACATCAATGGGCTAGGCTGGCCAACCAGCTCCTGGAATCTGCCCATATAGCGTGTGCCCATGTGTACGGTGTATGTTGGTGTGGCCATCACAACCATGTGTCTACCTGTGGAGTCCAGAGGAGGACATCAGATGTCTCCCTTTTATCTAACTCTCTTCTATGTTCTCTTGAGATAGACTATCTTGTTAGGGAACCTTGCTATTAATGTTGGAGAGTCCTCCATGACCTGATGGCTCTCTGAGTTTGGTGCAAAATAGAGAACTCCCTGCCTCACTGGGGCTTCCCTGTCTCTTCTCTTCTTTGTCTGGAGAGTGTCCCTCAACACAGGAGGCTGGGCTTGGATGGCCTTGTCTGAAAAGTGACCTTATACAGAGCTCTCTGCAAGGCTGCATAACTCAGTGCACACACACACACACACACACACACACACACACACATTCCAATCTAGCTTCCCACCCTCATGATAATTAGGTGCTGTACTACAACCAAAGAGCCCTTCCTGCTCCCGGGATGCCAGGACCAACTAGCCCTTTCCACCTCTATCCTTAAAATATGCCCGTATATACTTATCCCTGAAACCATAAAGTACGCTTGACTCTCTGCAGCAGTCTCCAGAGGAAATTCTGCCATATTCACTATGGTCTGAACCCTGATCTCTGCCTCTCTTCCCTTTCTCCCCTCAGGCTGGTGGCCAACAGCCTCCAGGGCAAAAGGGGAGGGTACAGATGGGGGACCACCAAACCTGGATCTAGGTAGTCAGAAAGCTGCAGCCATCTTCCCGGTTCCACCCAGTGCAGCACTGCAGTGATAGTGATGTGCACAGCCTACAGTGGCTTTTTATACTCTTGCTGGGGATTGAACTAAGGGCCTTATGTTTACTATCACCCACTAAGCCATCTCCATGGACCCAGTTGCTTCATTTTCAGACCTCTTTGAAGTTATGTTTCTGGTTTGGAAAAGTAAATATCATGCAGAGATTAAGAAAACCCAACAGAAGAAAAAAAATGATTCTATGTAATGTCACCTCTACTTCCTTACTCCTACAAAGATTGCACTGGTAACATTTTAATATAATCCTTTCAGAACTAGCTTTACATAGAAACGTGTGTAGTATAGCTTAAAGAGTAAGTTGCCTTCTTTCATCTCTGCTCCCAAGTTCTCCTACAAAGAATTACATAAGAAAGGCTGATCTAGTAGCTTCTGGTTTTAATCTCAGAACTTGGGCAACTAAGGTGGATCCCACAATACTCAGCCATATGTGAGTAGGTTTATTTCGGCGTTCTTTACGGTGGAAGTTGTCAGCCTAACGTGGACCATTTTTCTCACTGTAGCTTCATAATTTTGAAATCAGAAATAAAAAATCATATCCTCAGTTGTGTTCTCTTGTTTGACTAGTCTGGGACTACCATGGTCTCATATGGAAATTTAAGGATTGCTTTTTGTCTATTTATATAAATGAATATCACTGGAATGAAACCAGCTTCATCGTGGGCCATATTTGGTAGCACGGATACTTTCATGGTGTTAATTCTTCAACTACACAAACCTTGGATATCTTTCCGTCTAATGTGTCTTCAATTTCCTCTGCCAGAGTCCTGTAGTTCCCAGAACGTGAAGGCTCACCTTCTTAGTCGTGTTGTCCACCCTTGCTTCCTGTGCTCTGCTGCACGGACATCACACTTCACTCTACACAAAGTAATAAAAATCTCTGTGACCATTTGGGTTTCCTCCCATGGCGATTCTGTGGTCATGTTTACTTTCAAGAACATTCTATATCTTTCATACTGCCATGATGCTTAAACAAAGCTGAAAAAGTCCCAGAGGATGAACCATTGTGAGACCAGTGTCTCTCCTTCCAGACTAAGACCAACGGTGCAGGGGACATGGGGAAAGAAGAGACGTTGAAAGGAGGTGAAGTGTGCTGTCCCCAACAGAGAACAAAACACAGAAAGGTCTCAGATTCCTTCAGAGCAAAGGTCTTCCCTGTACCTCTAGGTTGTGTGACTTTTTCTGAGGCCATTCAGACAAAGCTTTATTCATTTCAAATAGGGCACCAATGGCAGGCCAAGATCATTCCACTACATTCCAACTTGGCATACTAACGGGTTTGTTGGGCTTGCTTACAAGGAAAGTGTGAGTGGTTGCTTACAGTAGCAACTCAGAGGCAGCTGCACCCATGGAAAGCCCACCCCCAGCATGATAATACCCAAAAACTGAATCCCTGATGATCTGCTATAGCTTACAGGCAGCTTTGACCAGCAGTGTCTCTCTATAGCTATTCTGCTAGTAGAACCTTGAAGAGGGAACTCATGAATCTTTTCTGTTTCAGGGACTTCCTGAGACCTACGAGGTTCATTTACTTTCTAAATCTTAAGCCTCCCTCCAGGAGGGAATGAATGGTTCAATTTGGAGGAAATGGCTACACGGCAGTGCATTTTACACAAATAAAATCACCTTTTCTACTGCACTGATTTCTGAAGTTCCACCCAACTTCTTCCAAGCAAAGGACAAACACTAGGAATGGCTCTACAGGAACAGAGTTGGGATCAACCAGAGCCACAGTCATTGAGTAAAGGAGCTATGAATAGATGTGGTGGAACTGTCTCCATCACTAGGAGGTCCATCATCAGTCTTCAGGACTGACACTCTCCATTCTGAGGGGCACTGTGAACTGCTGTCAGAGTAGAAAATGCCTATTCTACCTCTGTCTTCTGGATCTCAGAAGCACAGTTTGAAATTTCAGACCCACCTTCTGTTTGTGTACCTTCCATCTCCAGAACAAATGATAACATTTGCATTCTGCTTTCAAAACACATGGAGAGCAGCCATTTTAACCTCATTCTGTATCTCAATGGCCTCTATGCTGGCTCTCATTTCCTCCATGGCCAACATGGTTAACTGTAGATTCTTTACAAAGAATGGTGTGCTGGCTGACTGGCTGACTGTCATGGTTTTGTTAGCTTTCTGAGCCTGGGTGGGAGAGTGGTACTGTCCCTGGGGTTATCATCTATCCAAGGATGCCTTCCTAGTACCACCACACAACACATAAGCAAAGTCACATACAATGTTTCCCTTCAAAACTACCATCGTTGGTCAGTGCAGTTTCCTGTTTAACTTTGCAAAAGGCAAGTTGGATCTAAATCTGACTCTTACCATTTTCTCCTTGCTTCTTTTTTATTCCCCTTTCTGGAATGTGTGTGGGTGTTTTTTTTTTTTCTTTGTCCTTGAAGTATAAGAATTTCAGAGACATACTTCTAGGTGTTGATCTGTTTCCATTCTTCCTGCCTGGTGCCTTTTGATCTGCAGATGTAGAGGGTTTTTTTTTTTTCCTCAGCTCAAAAGCAACTTTTTCTGTTGTTTCTCTGAGTACTGCTATGTCTCCCTGTTCAGTGGCAAAGGTTTTCCACAGACTGAAGCACTATTGTCTGTCACCTGAAGTTATCCTTACCTCTCTTGAGTTCCCCATTTCTGATGATTCTCTCCTGTGCTGAGCAGTGTGCTCAAGTTAACATCCATTTGGCAATCTGTAAACGGGCTGTATGGATTTAAATCGGTCAGAATTCTACGTCCTCCTTCCTCTCCAGCTCGAAGCAATTTACTCTCTTTACATGGGTAAATTCCAAGGTAGGCATGGTGGTACACACCTGTAATCCTAGCACTTAGGAGGGGGAGACAAGAGAATTATGAGTTCGAGATCATCCCCAGCTACATGGTGAGTTCAAGGCTACAGTGGGCTACACGAGATACTGTTTCAAAAACAGAACCAAAAGGGTAAGTTACACCCATTTTGACATGGAAATGGCAGATGGGGCACTACTTGGACTCCTAAGTTGCAAGAATCAGCCATGAATCACGTATAGCGAGACAGAATGTCAGAAACTTCTAGATACAAGTGTAACTACTCTAGTTCTTTTGCACATTCATTATGAAGCTGGTCTCTGATCTACCAAAAAACAAAGCAAAACAAAACAAACAAAACAACCACAAGTCATAGAGAATTGGATCAGAAACTGGTTCTTGGCTGGAAAATGACATACACTGTCATTGATTATAATCAACTAGTTTTTGTCGAGATCAAACTAGGAAGGGCCCTGGCCACATATTCATTACTTCCCCAAATAAGTGATACACTTGTTTGTTCTCTTACCCACATATGAGATGCAAGAGCTAACGAGTACTCTGGCTGAATTTTAAGTGAATTTACTAATCATGGCCACATTAGAGGGATTTCAGTAATTTCCAGTTGTACTTGTCATTTCCCATATGGGAAAATTCAATGGAGAATATGTCTCAGGGCTGGGGTGATGTCACCACTGGTCACATAGTTAAATTGTTTGCCGTGTGTCTTAGATAGAAATTTTACTATGGTGATAAAACATCATGGCCATAAACAACCTGGGAAGGAAAAGGTATATTTCAGCTTACAAGTCTCAGGTCACACTCCGCTGCTGAGGAAAGTCGGGGAAGGAGCTTAAAGAGGACAGGACCCTAGAGGCAAGGGCTGATGCAGAGGCCATGAAGGAGTGCTGCTTACTGGATTGCTCCTCACAGCTTTAAATCTACTTTCTTATACTACTCAGGACCCACCAGGCCAGGAGTGGCACCACCATAGTGAGATAGCCCCTCCCATATCAATCACTAACCAACCTAGTGGCAACCTAGTGGGAGCATTGTGTCAGGTGGACATAAAACTAGCCAGGGCACCACCAGGTAAGCACAATGAACTGACTTTGGATCCCCAGCACCCATGTGATAGCCAGGTACAATGGAGCACACCTGTAATCCCAGTGCTGTGGAAGAGAGGGGGGCGGGGGGATCCCCAAAGCTTGCTGGCCAGCATGTACAGCCAATCCATGAGGTCCAGGTTCAGGGAGAGACTCTTTCTCAAAAATTAAATGAACAAAATAATATTATATATTATACACCATATATCATATATCATATATCATATACCATATACCATATATCATATATCATATGTCATAAGTCATATATCATACATCATATATCATATGTCATATGTCATATGTCATATATATTATATATTCATAATTATTTGTATGTTTATACACACAAACTTACACACACATTCACACACACAAACATTCACACACACAAATGTATACATGCACAAACACATGCACACACAAATATATACACAGAATATACACACAAACACGCCTACAAACCTACACAAACACGCCTACAAACCTACACGCCCATACACACAAATATATTTTTAAGAAAATACGCATCTAATTAATATCCCTTGTTGGGATTTCCCAGAGGTCCCCTGAAAACCTTTCTTTTTTCTGTATGCATGTATGTGTGTGCATACATGTTCGTACGAGAGGTTGTATATGTATATGCAGGTACACATGCACATGTATTCATGGGAACATGAGCAGCAGAGAACAAGCGTGGCTGTTTTTCCTCCAGTGCTGTTCACCTTGTGTTTTTTTGAGATAGTCTCTCACTGCCCTGAAGCTCATCTATTAGGCTAGACTTGCTGGCCAGTAAGCAAATGAGGTCTGACTATCTCAGTGGTTCACATCCTTCTTAATGCTGCAACCCTTTATTTCAATTCCTCACGTTGTGGTGACCCCCAACTATAACATTATTTCTCTTACATTATAACTGTAATTTTGCCTCTGTTGTGAATTGTAATGTAAATGTCTGATATGAACACTATCTGATATGTGACCTCCAAAGTGGTCGTGACCTACAAGATGAGAACCACTGGTCCGGGACAACACATGCAGGCCATCATCAGATTGTTATGTTTGTCTCTGTTTGTTTATTAATATGGCGTCTAGAGATTGAATTCAGGTCCTCACACTTGCAAGGAAAGCATTGTACACTCTGAGCCATCTCCCCATCTCCACTAGTGAAGAGTGTTCCCTGACTATTGTGGCTTCTGTTTCTCTCACACTTCCATATTTATCCTATGTGTGACCGACTGAGTGGCTCCTGCAGACATCCAGAGAGAGAGAGGAGACAGGAGATAAAAAAAAAAAAGGGAAGGAAGGAGATAAGAAAGGAGAAAGAGACTCTTCTGTGTCTCTGTTGGCTTTCAGACTATAGAAAACAATCTTAAGAAGTTGGAATTTTCCAAAATGCCACGCTTACTGACAAAGAAGACTAAAGCCTGCCACAGGCAGAAAGGAAAGTTTTTTCCTTGAAAGACATCTTGCCAAACATCTTACTGAGGCAATTTGGGGACAGTGGTGGGCGGGGCCTGCAGTGGGCAGGGCCACACCTGGGCCAAACCTAATTAGGTATGCATATCTCTAGCTCTCTGTTCAGGACTCCAAGGATCTAGGAGGGACACATCAGCTGGGTTTCTTTATCCCTCTTCTCAGTACAACCACATTAAATCAAACTCCTTTTTCTGTTTTTCACTATTAATTTGGATGTCTTATGGCAGACGGCCATCAAAATATGGTTTAACAAACCACACAGACCGTTGACAAGAAAGGTAAGTTTTAGAGAAGGCCACCTGGATTACAGCCCTAATAAGAAACTAAGGCAAGTTCGGGACTCAGACAGCCTGTTAGAAACACAACTGTCTCATTGTTAGAAACATAACCTTTCATTAACTTCATAACTTACTTAGGATGCTCAATAGTACAGATTTAAACTTTTATGATATTTACCAACTGGATTACTTTGTTTTGAGTGTGATGTAGGCATGCCCATGCTCACATGAGTATGTAGACTGTAGGCACATGTATGTGCATGCATCTAGGTTAGATTGGTCTATGGGTATTTCTATGGGGGCTCTCTTGATTATTTGAAATACTCAACCACTGTGGGCGGCACCATTCCCTAGGCAAGGCGTCTTGAACTGCATAAGAGTGGAGAAGGCCAGCTAAGCAGCCTGTGCATGTGTTAACTAATTTCACTCTGCTCTTAACTGTGGATGTGATATGATGTGAGGATCTGTTCCAAGTTCCCTGCAATGACAGAATGTGAATTGTGAGCTGCTTTTGTCAGATGCGTCACAAGAAACAAAACTTAAGCAAAAGTTAGAAGTGGCATTAGAAGAGCTGCCCAATTCCCGAATCCCAAAAGCAGACCCAAAGTGAGTGCCATCCTCTGCTCTTTTTAAGTCCATACCCTATTCACATTGTATAATCTCCATCGGAGTCTGTGCACGCAACACAAGCAGCAGTGAGAATTTCCTGCCAATCATGTTTACCCGCCATCCCTTGTTTCCTTAAGCCCAAATTGAATAAATCACACGTGCAGTTTAATTCCTAATCAAGAGGCCCTCGGGTGTGACTTCAGAGACATATTTTATGGCTCCTTCCTGCGTCAGGTATGAAAATGAAAAATGTCTCACTCATCTCGCCAAAATGTGCATACACAGTAAATCACAGAGGTTTAACAATGAAATGAGATCTCAGATGACAAAATATGAAAGGAGGGACCTGACACTGTGAAGGCAGGAGCAGGGGAATCACCTACAAAGCTCTGGTGTTTGAGATATGTGTACTGTTAGAGTGAAGTGGGGTGTTTCTTCTCCCCCTGATTTTAGTTGCTGTTGTTTGTTTGTTTACGGTACTGGATAGATAAGTATTTTACTACACTCCATCACCTCCACCCCTCACTAGGGAATTCGATGCAGACACCCTACCTCTGAGTCAGAGCTCCAAGCCCCTCCCTGGGGGATTCTAGGCAGGGGCTCTACCACTGAGCCACGCCCCCAGCCCCTCACTGGGGGATTCTAGGCAGGGGCTCTTCCACTGAGCCACGCCCCCAGCCTCTCACTGGGGGATTCTAGGCAGGGGCTCTACCACTGAGCCACGCCCCCAGCCCCTCCCTGGGGGATTCTAGGCAGGGGCTTTACCACTGAGCCACGCCCCCAGCCCCTCACTGGGGGATTCTAGGCAGGTGCTCTACTGCTGAGCCATACACCCCAGCCTAGTAGATTCTAAACAAGTACTTTTACCACTGAACTATATCCCAACATCTCTTTCTAGTTATTTTCATAAACAGTTTTACTAATTCTCCCAGGCAAGATTTGGCCTCACTCTATAGTTGGAGATGGCTTTGAGCTTGCAACCATCTCTCTTCAGTCCCTCCAAGTTCTGACAAGCACATATAGCTTGCACAAGTCAGGAAGTCTATAACTGAAGAAGAGAGGCTCATCTCCACAAATCAGTGAAGAATCTAACCGGTCCTGTCCTCCTTAGTCTGGTAGCCCCCTACTATGTTGCTCATAAAGCTAAGACTGTCCTGACTCTGGTTTGACTAATCTTAATTGTCAACCTGATGGGATGTAGAATTGCCTCTTGGGATGTCTATGAGGGTGTTTCAAAAAAGGTTTAACTGAGGAGGGGACAGTGATGTCCAATAGACTGAGATCCCAGACTGAATCACAAAGGAGAAAGTGAGCATCTCTCTGCTTCCTGACTGTGAATGCAATGTGACCAGCCGTCTCTCGCTCCTGCTACCATGCCTTGCTCACCATGATGGACTGTGCACCCTCAGACTGTGAGCCACAACCACCCCATCCTCCATTAAGTTGCTATTAATAGGTTTTTGTCACAGCAGCAAGAAAAGTAATGAAAACCAATGTAACTGTTCATGTGTTGAAAACTTGAGCTCCAAATTCATGCTAATGAACCATATTTAGGGGTGGGGCCTTTGGAAGTAATTAGAATTAGATGAAAACATGACATAATGGCCTTAGTGAGAGATGCAAGAGAGCACGCCACTCTGCCTTGACATGTGATCCTCTCTACCTCAGGATACCCTTATCAGAATAGATGCCAGCTCTCAGGCTCGGGAGCTCTGAACTGAACAAACTTTCTCTCCGCTATAAGTTATAGCCTTGGGGCTTTTGTGATAGCTGAAGAAAACAGACAAAGGCCTTTATCAACAAGATACCTGTCAGAGCTGTTCCCCGGGGTGGCTCTGTTCACATCACAGTTCTTTTTTCCTTCTGATCTATTTCCGGCCCGCATCAGGCTTACAGTGGCAGTTCCTAGCCTCCTTTTGCCTTGCTTACCAATGTAAAGTAACTCATTCTCTGATAGTTGGCTTCTCACTCAACCTTGAGAGCCCTTTGGATTTTATTGACCAAGCTGGAAAGCATCTCTGTCTTTTTTAAGTCCTGGGGAGGGTTGGTGTCTCAGTCTCCTCTTCTTGATCAGAAGTAATGGGAAAGAAGGAAAGGTCTTCTTACATAAGCTCACTTCAGAGAAAATTGTATTTTTAATTAGCCAATTTGCCACTTAGGAATGATGTCGGGTTGATCGTAAACCCAAACCACAGTGACTAAACAGGATGGGAGTTTCTTTTTCTTGCACAAGTTCAGAAAGAGGCCTCCCAGAGATGGTATGACCCTTCTGGGGTGCTGTCAGAGGCCTCCCAGAGATGGTATGACCCTTCTGGGGTGCTGTCAGAGGCCTCCCAGAGATGGTATGACCCTTCTGGGGTGCTATCAGAGACCCAAGTTTCTGTTTCTATCATCTCTTAGTGGGTACCACCTGTTGCTTGGCAAATATGCAGCCGGCCTCCTTATCACATGCAAGCTTCAAGAAGAGTCTAAAAAGACTCTTCTGCTGGTTTCCATGTGTGAATTGATACCTCTGACATCACTTGTCACTGCGGGTCTTTCTTATCATGTCTGACAGTTAGCTGGCTTTCATCTGGAGTGACAGTGCTAGAGTCCATGATTCGGTGAAGAATGATGTTCCAAACTCAAATAGTATCCAAAAGCAAAGAGCGTTTAGTTGGCTGAATTTCCCCACATGCAGGAGTCTCCACATTTGGGAACGGAGACACCTAACAGACTTGCAGGCCCAGCTTTTACTGTCAGCTAGGGGAATTCAGGGCAGGGGGTGGGGGTGGGGTGTTGTGCCCTTTCGCCTTGATTGGTTAGCTCTATCTCTCGGGGTCTGACTGATTCTACAACTGGTTAGGCTCTGGAGACTTCCCAAGGGGTTGCTAACTCATTCTAGCTACCTAATCTTACTTCAGGCCAGATGACAAGGTGTCCTTGGATTGGCTGCCTGTGGCTGTAGTTAGCTGACCACAGATTCCTGATCTGGCTTCTAATTCCTGAGAAACAGAAACTTAGGCCTAACTCTCCGAAACTGCCAGTGTACAGTCTGTCATGGAGTTAGCCTGGCTCTGGATAATTCAGTCCTCTCAACAGGACAACAGAGGGTTGGATCTCTCTCTTATTGAGGCATACCCTGAGATGGATAGTCCTTCTGGGTAAGGATTTTATTAGAAGACTTATGAACATCATAGACATTCAGACACACAAGAGCATTGGCTCTGAGGAGGACTCAGTCCTCAACACCATAGGTAGACAGACAACATGGCAGAGTCTCTGATGACAGCTGAGGCCTACAGGGTAGAGTGGGGGGCTGTGTGTGTGTGTGTTTAAAGCTCTCAGTCAGGGGTGTCTCTGATTATTAGGTATGACATGGTGAGGAGAAGGGAAGCCAGAAGTTTTGAGGATGTGGGGGAAGGGAGGAAAAATAACACATCTGATAAAGGTGTACCCACTAAATGGGGGTGTTGCTCCCAGCAGTGTTGACTGTTTTTGATGTCCAGACGGTCTGCTTAAGAACTCACAGAAAGGCATTTGGTGGGGATGGGGTATCTGTCTGTCCATGCAGCAGCAAAAATACCAGAATCAGCACTAAGAATCGAGAGCTGTGAATTGCATAACTTGAGAAGTGCCTTGGTCTGGGTTCTAACTCTAACCACTTAAGCTCAGGCTCCTAGATGCTAGAATTATTAAGTCTCTCTTATTCCAGCACCCAGCTTGTTGTATATTGTTATAATAATGATAACAAACTTACACACTAGCCAATTATCTTGTTTATTTGGTGACTTGGAAGAAATGCTCCTATAACTAGAAATGTGTGTCTTCAGAACACCAAGGTTCACTGAAGATGCTTCTTAACTTGCTTTATTTTATTTTTTATGTAAAATGTTTGTGGGTGTGAATGTTTTATTTCTGTGTACATATGTATACAAAAATTATGCCTGCAAATGTCACAAGAAAACACAAGAGCCCTGGAAATGGAGTCACAGATGCTCATGAATTGCCATGTATGTATGGAATCCAGGTCTTCTGAAAGAACCGCCAGTGCTCTTAACTGCTAAGCCATCTTACCAGCCCCTTGTTTTTAATTATGTGTAGGTGTGGGTGTCTGTGTGTGAGGAGGCACGCATGCATAAGGGTGCCCAGAGTCCAGAAGAGGACATCAGATTACCTGGAGCTGGAGTTATGATGCTAATAACCCTCGGAATGTGGGAGCTGATCATTGGTCCTCCCCAAGAGCAGCAAATGCTCTCCACCACTGAGCCAAGTCCCAGTCCCCACTGAAACTTCTGCCACCAGTGATTGGCCCTTCATAGGTACTTAATAAATATTTGTTGGCAAATAAATGAATTGTCCAGAGCAACAATGTTCTCTGAGAACACAGATGGAGTCAAATCCCTGACATTAATCAATTCAAGACAGCAAGAGGGCTGGGGACATGGCTTTGTGATTAAAGTACTTGCCATGCAGGCATGAGGACCAGAGTTCAGATCCCCAGAACCCACATAAATGCCAGGTGCATGTGGAGACTTGCCTGTAATTCTAACCTAAGAAGGTAGACATAAGGGATTCCCAGAGCAAGCTGACTGGAGAAACTATCTTATCCACAAGCTCTGGGCTCGATTGAGAGACCTTGCCTCAATAAATAGCATGTAAGAATGATTGATAATGATTCCCAGCATCAACCTCTGACTTCCACCTACATATATATCCATGTATGTACGCTAACATGCATGTGTGCCTACAAATATGCTGATATGCATACTTACACATGAAAATGGAAAAAGAAAAAAAGACATGAAGAAAGAGAAAGAGTGACAGTCCCAGTGAGTGTCCTCCCATGTTCACTGGCCCATCCCAGAGAATCCAGCACATCCCAGAGAATCCAGACTGAGCAGTTGAGTGTTGACTAGAGACTGTGCCAGCATCTCTACCAGCCACGAGAAAGGGTTCAGAGACAGCAGCAGGAGGGAATAGAAGGGAATATTTTGCCATCAGGCTGTTAGGAAACAGGGTTTCTCACTAGTTTAGGACTCACAAAATAGCTTATGCTGGCTGGCCAGGAAGCCCCAGGGATCTGCCTGTCTTCTCCTGTCCAGTGATGGGCATTTGTTTGTTTGTTACTTTGTTTTCTTTTCTTTTGCCTTTTGGGTTTTTTTAGGCAACATCTCACTATGTATCTATGGCTGTCCTGGAACTCACTACATAGACCAGGATAGCCTTGAACTCACAGAGATCCTCCTACCTCTGCCTCCCAAGTGCGAGCTTAAATGTGTGCACCTCCATGCCTAGTCCCAACATTGCTTTTTTAAAACTTGTGAGTCTTGCTCTTGTTTTGTTTTGAAATAGTATCTGTAGAAACACAGGCCCGATAAAAGGTAAGAAGCACTGAAAGAGTAGGTTAGATATGGTAGAGATGATAGAGATACAGAGGTAGATAGATTAGATGGATAGATAGATAGATAGATAGATAGATAGATAGATAGATAGATGGATGGATGGATGGATGGATGGATGGATGGATGAATGGGTGGGTGGGTGTATGGATGGATGGATGGGTGGATGGATGGATGGATGGATGGATGGATGGATGGATGGATGGATGGGTGGGTGGGTGGATGGATGGATGGATGGATGGATAGATAGATAGATAGATAGATAGATAGATAGATAGATAGATAGATAGATAGATAGATAGATAGATAGATAGAAATATGATATAAATAGGTTGATAGATATGATAGATAAGTAGATGAATAGAGATGATAGAGATGATAAAGATAATAGATATGGTAGAGATAGATAGATATGATAGAAATTGGATAGAGAGATGACAAACAGATTTATTAAGTGAGCCAAATCATACTGGAGACACTGAGAACCTGGTACTCAGTCCCTAAGGCCGGGTCCTCAACAGTCAGAGTAATTCCAGAAAAGATCTCTTAACAGGGGGCTATGACCTAAGGTCACTCAGTTCACCAGGTGTCTGGAAGTTTCCTGGACAGCCACGGATCCATGACAAAAGCTTCAAAAAGCTGGCTATACTGTGAGCATAGGAATGGGCGGTGGCAGCCATGAGACAATCAACAGGGAGGCACAGGGATGCCAAGCCAGCAATGGGATGATCGTCTGCCTTGGACATACGCTTGGGCTGCTACCCAAAGGTGCTGCCTGCAACTAGAGAGGTTCACCCCACAGCCATCAGGACAATTCTCCGAGTGAGACTCCCCGGGCAGGTAAATCTAATTTATGGTACGTTGACATTAAAACCAATGAAGATAGGAAGTTTCTTAAGATAGTGTTGTACCCTCTCAAGATAAGCACATAGGAGTACAAAGACAAAATTTAATGTTCTTAACCATGTGGAAGTATAAATAAATAAATAAATAAATAAATAAATAAATAAATAACTCGCTTTATTTCTTTAAAATCCTGTAGCCCTGAGGCTGGAATTGCTATCTAAGTTTCATAGTGCAAAATAGTAGCTTGACTATGCTAAATGCATATTTAAGGTAATAAAATGTATAACATGTATATATATATATATATGTGTGTGTGTGTGTGTGTGTGTGTGTGTGTGTGTGTGTATAACATGTACGACAAATGCACAAATGTAGTATATTTCTCTCTCCCCCTTCAGTATGTGTCTATACGATAACCCAGGCTGGCATTGAACTCAACATCCTCCTGCCTCCACACTCCAAATGTTGGACTAACAGGCCTGTACCATGCTAGACTTACCCATTTATTTTTAGTCAACTAAATTGTGAAATTCAAACTTCCACATTGGGGATTCAGAACATGGCCTGAGGACAGCTCCCCAGTCTCTGCCATCACCCAGCAAGGGAAGCTGGGCCTGTCAGAGGAGGAAGAGTGGGACCAGGGGAACAATAAGCAAAGATGCTCTGATGAATTGCTGCTCCAGCCCTGCGTGTTCACAGGACTCTTGTTTTTCTCTTAGAAAGAGGTCTCCAATACATTAATCAGGTGATGCATTTTTGCTTTCCATAGAAAGCTCATATTGCAATCAGACCCATATTTCTAATCATATATAGGCCTGTGTAAACAGTAAGAAACAGAGTCAGACATGTAACTGGTGCCTTGGCCAGGCCTGGGGCAGAGAGTCTGTTTAAATGCAATCAATATTCACAAGGGAAGATGACAAGACCTTGCGCAGTGCACAAGCAGGCAGAATATGGATTTCCACTTACAAGTCAGCATGGAGCCGTAATTCACCTCAGATCAACCCGAGCGAGAGGGAAGCATGCTCTACGGAAGCAGGGCCTCCTTGCTGACTGCCCCCACCCCAGGACACTCAGTGCAATAACCAACTTCTCCTCACACACACCTCATTGGAGCCCGGAAGTGGAAGCAGGCGCCTGAAAAGAGACTGGAAAGGCTGGAAGATGCCATTGATTAATAGGAATCCAGGAAGAAAAGTCTGTTGGTGCTGGAAATAGAAAAATCTACATTACATACATAGGTGTGTGTTCGTATGTGTGCATATGTATTCTGTGTGAGACTTTTCCCAAGGGGATATGACACATTCACGTCTACTCACCTCAAATAGCGAACCCACAACAGACCAGAACAATAATTATATCAAAGGCAAATGTGGTAAACCAGTGAGTTTATGAGGTTACTGATTGGATTACGGAGTCACTTTTAAGAACGGAGATGACTCAAGCACAGCTGCAGTACCAACAGCCTCCCTTCCCCACCCCACCCCACCCCCAGCATTAGTGACAGCTCATGAAAGCCACGACCTTGGAGCTCTCCGCATGACTTGTGGGTGTCTGGACAAGTTGAGTCATCACCTCTTGGCAGCTGGACTGGTCAGAGTCTCCTTCCCAGGCAGTTGTGTGCTGTTTCTAGAAGCTTGGGGCCCTCAAGATTCTTGAAAGATTCAGCTTCCCCTGATGTGTGCTGTTGGTTTCCTACCTGAATCCCATGAGCTTCCACCGTCCTTCCTGGAAGGGAGGTTTCAGTCGGAGGAAACTGCTATCTAGCAGTGGATGCCTGTGTGCCTGAGGGCAGGGGGAGGTCAGGGTCGGTGTCTTCCCCAGTCCTTGTCCACCCTATTTTTCAAGACAAGGTCTCTCACCTGTTTGGCTAGACTGGTGACCAGTGAGTCTCGGGCATCCCTCTGTCATCACCTCCCCAGCACTGGAACTACGGCCATGCGCTGACGGGCCTGGCTTGTTTTAATATAGATTTTGAGGGGGCCAAGCTCACATCCTCACGTTCGCATGGCAAGCACTTTACTAATAGAGCCAACTCCCCAGCCAGTACGTGCTTTTTGAAAAACATGAAATAAGCATAATACATTAAGGACTTTAAAATTGGAATTATGAATTATGTATGCTCTCCGTGCTTTAAAAGTCTGGACGGTTGAAGCAAAAACTAACATTCGGGGTTTCCTCAGCAACTGAAATCTAATGGCTCAAGCTTGTGATCCCAGCGCTTAGGAGACCGAAGCAGGAGAAATGTGAAGGGTAACACAGAGAGATGTGATCTCACAGAATGAAAAAGAGGGTGGGGGTGGCTGGAGAGATGGCTCAGCAGTTAAAAGCTCTGGCTGCTCTTCCAGAGGTCCTGAGTTCAATTCCCAGCAACCACACGGTGGCTCACAACCATCTGTAATGGACCCAATGCCCTCTTCTGGTGTGTCTGCAGACAGCTACAGGATATTCACATACGTAAGATAAATAAATTAATTTTTAGAAAGAAAGAAAGAGGAGAGAAGGAAGAGAATGAAGAAGGGAAGGAAGGAAGGAGAGGAGAAAGAAGGAAGTGAGGAAGAGGAAAGAAGGGAAAGGGGAGAGGGGTTAAAAAAGGGGGGAACCAGGAGGGAGGGAAAAAGAACTAAAGTAAGAAGAGGATGAAGGAGGGAAAAGAGGGGGAGACAAAGAAAAGTAGAAAAAGAAGAGGTTTAGAAGGGAAAGAGCAGGGGCAAAAGAGGGATAAGGAAGAGAGGGAAGAAGGGGAAGAAAGAACTAAAAGAATGTTGGAATATATATAGAACAGAGAATAATGCCACCAAGGCAGACATTCAAGGGTGGTGGCCACAGGTCACAGCAGACCTGGAGCCAACAGAAGTCAGAAGCAAGAGAGAGGTGTTATTCAGTTAGTCTTGTTTCTGTAGCAAAATACCTGACAAAAAGCCACCTCTGGAAGGAAGGGCTTGTTTTGGGCTCACAGTTTAAGGGGACGTGGCTCATCCAAGTGGGGAGGGCATTACCTCAGGAAAGAGGCATCTGGTCACATCACGTCTACAGTCGGGAAGCTGAGAACAAGGAGTATGGCCAGCCTATAAAACCTCAAGACCCAACTCCTGGGACATACTTCCTCTAGCAAGGTCCTAAAGGTTCTGCGACCTTCTCAAACAACAAAGCCAGCTGGAGACCAATGATTAAATAATATGGGGGACATGTCACATTCAAACCATAGTAAGAAGGCATCTATGCTGCAGCCTTGTGAGAAAGCACAGATCTGCCATCACCATCCTTTCCAGACCTTGAAACTGAGATACGATTAATACCTGTGGTTGTGGTCACCAGTTTTGATCAGTTGTTACTGTAGCTAGGAAAGACTAAGACACCCCCTTTCTTTCCTCCCCCGGTTCATCTCCTACCCATAATTCAAAGCCTGGGGCCAGGTGCCTCATCTGGTCAGTTGTGTTGACATGTGAAAGCTGGCTTCTGAAACTCTGCATCCATTCTGCAAACAGAGAGCAGAACAATTGGCTAACAGGACCCCTAGACGAGCCTCGGTATCTCTGCAGCATCTCTTGAGATGCACAGGTTGATGAGTTTGAGACCTGTTCAAGCCCAAGACTCAAATCCAGTTGCAGTATGAGTTGTAGTACTCTACTGCAGCAGAGGGACCTCAGAGTGTCAGGATCTATGTCATGTGAAGTTCTATGAAAGAAAACATTAGCTCTGCTTAGGTGGCATCTCAGCTTAGGTGGCATCTCAGCCCCCATGGCCACAATTCAGTCATAAATGAGGAAATAACTTCCTGGATTCTCAGATGAAGCTGTTTCAGGATTCTGGTAGCTATGGCTGAAAGCCCAGTCACTGATTTCAAATAGCACAAAATGATCCTTTCTATGTGAATGGAATATATATAGATGGGACCAGCCATCTTGGGAAAATAATACCCAGAGTTGATAGATGCCGGATGTTATACACTCAGTTAAGTGTGGTGTGGTTGGTGAGATCAAGGAATGTCTGGGATACATGATGAAACCATTTCTCAAAGAAAGACAGAGAGTAGAGAGGGACAGAGAGTGAGTGATACGCTACGGATAGAGTGAGGAAGGAAGGAAGGAAGGAAGGAAGGAAGGAAGGAAGGAAGGAAGGAAGGAGTGGGAGGAAAAAAATAAATACAAATCTTGAATATCTGTGGGAAAGAGAAATTAGTGTAGACTGTAACCTTAGATTATGAAGAGTTGGAAAATTAAGGTTTAGAATAGTCTAGAATTTTAGTTTTCATATCCCAAGTAGAATCTCAGTGATTTTCTGAAGTTCACATCATTTTAAACTCTTCCTTTGAACAAGCAGCAGGCACTATAATTATCTTTTTGTCAAAGTAATGTCTTAAGACCCTTAAATTTCAGAGCAATTAAGACTCCCCTAAACGGAACAAACTAACAAATGTCTAAGGTCAGACGTGCAGGTGTGGCAATCAGCCTCATCTTAGCGATGAAGACAGTGGTGTTTCTTGATCCACCTGCAGGTGTCAGAGGTGGAACAGCTGAGGAGGATGGATGAAAGATTTCCGGTATAGTGAAACAGGTGTCGGGAAGTTACCTTGGACATTTCAAGAAAACCAAACAAGGGGCTGGGAGGATAGCCAGTTAGAATGGTGTTTGTTTTGTATGCATGAGGAATGAGTTCAGTACCCAAAACTCCACTTTAAAAAACCCTGGGTGTAATTGTACACACTTTTAACCACAGCACTAGAGACAGTGGCAGACACAGATGGATCCCTAGGACTTGTTCAGCCAACATAGCCTAACTTAGCAAGCCCCATGATAGTGGGAGACACTCTATCAAAAAATAGGGTAAACAGTGCCTGAGCAACATATACCAGAGGTTGACCTTTGACCTCTACATATGTGTACCCCTGCATATGTGTATATATGATCGCACACATCCCAGAAAGTTTAAAAAAAAAAAAAAAACAAAGGATGTAGGATTAATCAGACTATCATTGAAACAGACACCTGAGAGAAACAACATCAAAAGAGAAAGGACTTATTTTGGCTTATGATGTCCCTGGTCAGCTGGTTCCATCAGTTTGGGCTTGTGGAGGTCAGAAGACCATGGCAGAGAAGGCATGAGGGAGGAAAGCTGTTCACACCGCGACAGCCAGGAGACATACAGGAGAATGGAAAAGGAACAAGGTGTATACTCTAGACATATTTTAGACCCGGAATGCATGTCCACTTGCTTCTTTCCTCCCTGCACAATGGAGATGTTGTCTATGCTTTTCTATATTTGACCTTCTCAGTCCATAATGCTCTGTGCCATGTGGTAGGGCAGACCCCCGGTGACCTACTTCCTCCAACTAAACTCTACCTCCTTCCTCTCTCTACCTCTCAACCCTGTCATGATCTTGAGTCCATCAAGGAATTAAACCATTGGTTAGATCAGAGCTCTCAGGATTCAGGATCAGATTGCTTTACCAAATCTCATAAGCTCCCAACCAAACGTTTAACACTTGAGCCTTTTATGAGAACACTTTAAGGTTATCAGTGCCCTTTGAAAGCCAAGTCCCTCCATCCCTACTTCATCCTTATCTTTTCTTATACTATCCATCCTCTGATACTGAACTTTCTGAACCAACAAGGTCGATTGTAGGGAAACAGCATCTCCACTTTGCTGGGAGGAGGTATTTGATTGGCTCATGGGTAAGCCCCAAGTAGACATTGGACTGTAAAGGTGGGCAGGTGTCTTATGAAAGGCATATAGCGCTTGTCTTGCCATTTCCTGACTTGGCATGGGTCAAGAAAGGCAGTGGATCAACTGAGAAGATGCAGAACCATGATACTCAGACATCCCAAGGGTACCTATAGCACAAGTCACAATAGGGAATCCAGGCTAGCACGACATTCTTAAAATCAGCGGGATGCTAGGACAAGGGCTCAGTTACAGAGTACTCCATCCATGGCTGCTCTCAATCTAGTTGCTGTGGAAGCTGAAGACTAGAACCTGAGCTTCCTATTCTGGGGATGGCCTAAGACACACTATTAACAGCCAAGAGGAAAATGAGAGAGGAAAAGAGAAGCTTTTCTAATCAATAATAATATATACACAGTATATGCCAGCATAGAATGTTATATGTAACACGTATTCAATTACTATATCTCATTTTCTCATGAATTATGTTCTTTTAAGTAAGTTCCTGGAAATGAGAGCTAGGAATGGCGAAGCTGGAAAAGCACTTTGCCACATGTCCTTGCTAACTTTAGTTAACCAGCAAAGCCCACAGTCATCTAAGGAGAACCTCAAGTGAGGAACTGCTGAGATCAGATTGGCCCGTGGCCATGTTTATGAAGGTTTGTCTTGGTTATTACTTAATATAAGTCGGCAAAGCCCACTGTGGGCAGCACCATCCCTAGGCAGAAGTGTAGGGCTGCATACGAAAGCACGAGTCTGTGAGTGAGACTCGGAGGAAGCCTTCACACAGATTTCTTCCACAGTTCCTGCCTTGAGTTCCTGCCCTGATGTTCCTAGTGATGGATTCTGACCCACAAGTGTAAATCAAATCAAACTTATTTCCTCCCCACATTGGTTTCTGTCAGAGTGTTTTATTAGAATAAGAGACAGTGCTAGAACATCACATAAGTATAAAGACTTGAGTTCAGACCCCCAGAAGCCTTGTGAAAAAGTCAGGCATCTTGTAATCCCAGTCCTGAGGATGCAGAGACAAGCAGATTTCTGGAGTCTCTTCCTTGCTGAATCAATGAAAAAGAGAGAGAGAGAGAGAGAGAGAGAGAGAGAGAGAGAGAGAGAGAGAGAGAGAGAGAGAGAAGAGAGTTTTAAATAATGTGCTAAAGAATAACTGAAAAGGGAAAGGGACCTGAAATTGACTTCTGATCTCCACATGCACAAATATGCACACACACACACACACACACATATGGGCATACATCCACTTGTACACAAATATGATCATGTGCATATGTATACACAGAGAGAGAAATATTCTAGCAATGGAAATTTAAGAACAGCAGAGCAAATTATTTTTTCCCAATGTCAAATCTTTGAACCTACAAATCTTTTACTTGGCAGGATCAAGGTTAAATGTAGTTAAGTTTAATATAGCTATTTATTATTGCTGCTGTTGTAGAGTTATTGCATCCAGAATACAGCACCCCTCTTCAGGAAGGCAAGGAGACTCCTTAAAACATTGTAAGGAACAAACAATAACAACAAATACAGGGCTTAGAAAGTAAACAAAACTCCTAAATCTCAGGAAGCTCCTGAAACTTACAGACTCATAAGGAGCCTCCCCAAGGCTCTGTAAGCAGTAACAGTTTCTGGGAAGAGCGGCTCTCTGGCCACCCCAACTATTTGCATGTTATTCTTAGAGCCCTTCCCTGGGATGAAAATTTCATGAGTCAGAGCTCATGCAAAGATGGTCTTTTCAGTGAAGATCCTGCTTTTGAGTCATCCATGTTCCTGTAAGCAACATCTCACACATGTTCCATGTGTAACTCTACTGGTTCACTTTTCACCTGCCTGAAAAGAATAAATGTTTGTCCACGTCTCCCCCAAGGAAGTCACACAACAGCTAACTAATCAGAGTTAAAACTGAAAAATTATTCATTAACTACCCAATCAGCATGAGGCTGTAGGAGTGTGATGGGTTGGCCCATTTTCAGCCAAGGCAACCTGCAGATGGCCCCTCCTCGCTCCTCAAAGAACTGACGAGGGTCATGAAGGACTTCTGTACTCTTGGCTGAAGAACTCTTTCTACAAAGAAACTATCAGCATGAAGATTCACTGTTTAGAAAGTACATTCCTAGCCGGGCGGTGGTGGCGCACGCCTGTAATTCCAGCACTCTGGGAGGCAGAGGCAGGCGGATTTCTGAGTTCGAGGCCAGCCTGGTCTACAAGTGAGTTCCAGGACAGCCAGGGGTACACAGAGGAACCCTGTCTCGAAAAAAAAAATTAAAAGAAAGTACATTCCTGGTGGCCACTGGAGCACTCTGACAGTTCTACAACTAAGGCAGTGTGCCCACTGATGTGACTGCCCAACTGATGCAGAAGGGGAAGGCAGATGTTGAGAGTCTTATCTTCTGTGAAGCTACTCTTCCTCAAAACCCTTCAGCTTCATCCTCTGTACTCCCTACATTACAAAGGTCCAAAATTCTTTGCAATCTGAACACAGTTTCTCATCCCAGCCCCCCTACCTCCTGCAACACACCATGCCCCCCAGCTATGTAAAACCAACCTCCTTCCCCCTAACATAACATTCACAGGTCATGTGGTGTTTGCCACTGCACTATTCTGTCTTCCCTTCCCCTCAGTCAACACAGTTCCCCGACTCTATAAAACCAACCTCCTCCCCACTAGCACACCATTCACGGGCCCCGTGGTCTTTGCCCTGGGTTTTTCCTTCCACTCTTTCCCTCAACCCAACCACTGATTCAACCCATAAGACTCAATCCAGGGCTGGAGATGTTCCTCAGTAGACAGACTGTTTACTTAGCATGCATCAAGCATGTTTGATCCCCAACTCTACATAAAGAATTGAGTCTCAGGACTGTAGAAATAGATGCAGGAAGATCAGAAATTCAAATAATTCCCAGATACATAGAAAGTTTGAGACCCTGTATTTAAAAAAAAAAAAATACCCAATCCAAATAGGACTTGACCCTATGCCTATAGGCTGGCTCCCTCACTCTCTCTCTGGGTTCCAAGACTCATTCTCTAGCCCAACATTAATGACTGCCCTACAAACTCATTCTCCTGTATTGCAAACTCATTCTTCATGGAGTCCTGAACGGCTTGAGGACAAGAATATATTCCGTGTTTCTCATGCTCACGGGAAAGCTTATGGAAATATGATTCAGAACAAAACCAGCCAGCAAGTACTTTGAAATGAATTGCTCTGGAAGGAATGAGTATGTTCCCAGTCACAAAGGGTTTCCCTGGGAGCCTTTGAGTCTGCAGATGACACTCGTCCTGCCATTCTTTGTTTTGATACAGGCATGACCCCATCTAATGGCATTCAGAGGCCCCGTCAATCCACTCATTTGGAAACACTCTCCTTGATGCCACCATGTGCTTCAGCACCAGGGATTTCTAACACAACTGAAAGGGTGAATTGTACAAGCAACACATGCACAGGGCTGGGTGAAAGGTGGTATATGCTTGGGCTGGGAGTGTAGTTCAAGGGTGGAGTGATTGGGTTCCGTCTCTGACAAAAGAAGAAGGTGTCATGTGACACTATTCCCTGTGGATGTGAACATATCTCTACTCACTCTGCATAAGGAATGGAAAACAAACCAAAGTGAGAATCCAACCATCAGAGTCCAACTTGATGAAGCAATGTGCTTATTGGAGTTACCTACAGGAGTAAGGGGTTGGGGGGTGAGAGGTGATTTAGAGGAGTGAAGATGGTTCAGGGACAGTGGCACATCAAAAAGTCCACACTATGAATGACACCTAATAAAGCATGGAAAACTGGAACACAATGAGCCACTTGCAGGCAACCCAGCAGGACTGGGGCAGAGGTGTCTTCTCCAGGCAGCTCAACTATTCTGAACCTCTTCTAGGCAATTAGGCTTGTCTGAAACTAGAGTATCTGTCAGAAGTCCTTACTGTGTAAGTAACCTTGAAATAGCTCTAGCCGCCATCTTGAGTCCCCCTGTGTGTGTGTGTGTGTGTGTGTATGTGTGTGTGTGTGTGTGCCTTGTCTCAGCAGGTGTGCCCAAGATTCCCTGAGCATGAACCTTATTGAACCTTATTCCCCACCGCACGTCGCCTCATTTCCACTCCGACAAGATGAAAGAAACAATCATGAACAGGAAAACCTCACCAAACTGCAGGCCCAAGTGCCCATTGGTAGGAAAGGAACTGCTCGTAGAAAGAAGAAGGTGGTTCACAGAACAGCCGCAGATAATAAAATACTGCAGTTCTCCTTAAAGAAGGTAGGGGTAAAATACAGCTCTGGTATTGAAGAGGTGAACATGTTTACAAGTCAAGGAACAGTGATCCATTTTAACAACCCTCAGGTTCAGGCATCTCTGGCAGCAGACACCTTCACCATTACAGGCCACGCTGAGACAAAGCAGTGAACAGAAACACTTCCCAGCATCCTCAACCAGCTTGCTGCAGACAGTCTGACTGGTTTAAGGAGACTGGCTGAAGCCCTACCCAAACAATCTGTAGATGGAAAAGCACCACTTGCTACTGGAGAGGAGGATGAAGTTCGAGATCTGCTGGAGAATTCTGATGAGGCAAAACTGAATTGAAGCGACTTCTGAAGAAGGTGACACCTGCAGAAGTTACAGGAGCTGCTATTTTATATCATGGCTGCATTTAAAAAATGTTTTTGTTTATTATGGATCTAATAAAATGTAGATCTCTAATATTTTTAAGCCCAAGCCCCCTGGACACTACAGCTCTTTTCAGTTTTCACTTATGCCTAATTCATTCTTTGCAGCAAATTAGGCTGAAGAAGCCTGAGGATAAAGTTTGGAAAAGGTTAATAAAATTCTTTACCTAGTTAAAAAAAGGAAAGAAAGAAAGAAAGAAAGAAAGAAAGAAAGAAAGAAAGAAAGAAAGAAAGAAAGAAAAAAGAAAGAAAGAAAGAAGAAAGAAAGAAGAAAGAGAGAAAAGAAAAGAAAAGAAAAGAAAAGAAAAGAAAAGAAAAAAATAGGTTTTAGGAACTTCCTGATATTGACTTGGTTTTGGTTTTTGTTTTTGTTTTCTTCCTGAGTTTTAGTAAGCTTCCTTGTAGGATGGGAGAAATTGTTAATAAATGGAAGGGGGAAGGGAGGAAGAAGGGAGAAAAGGATGGTACTTAGTAGTTAACTTTAAAGACTGAGCAGCTGGCCATAGTAGTACACACTTATTGTGTAGTTAACTTCTTCCAACACACACTAAGAACTAGTATAGTCTAAAGAAATGAGGCATTCTGAGGAGAGGATTAAAACTCAGGAAGTAAACAATTCAATGTTTGCAGGAAGTTCCTGAAACTGACCAGATGAGTAAGGCCTTTCCCTCTCCATGCTTACATCAGCAGTAAAAACCAAATAAGGAAACAGAGACCTGTAGAGCTGCCTGGAAGACAGAGACAAACTGAGCTGCCTGGAACCTGTTCGGCTGCCTAGAAGTGGTGCAGTGTGCTCCAGGTTTCTAGGTTGTATGAACTGCCATCCATGCTGGAGTGGGCTTTTGGCGATGCACTTGTCCTTGCGTCATATACTTGATGGTCTAACTCCTCACCCATATTCCTGTAAATAACCCTAATTAACTCGTTAGTTCACCATGAGCTGGGCATGATTTTTATTTGTATCTGTTGTTGGTTCCTTAACTGGTGTGAGTAGACATTTGTTCACGTGTGCCCAGGAATGGGGTCACACAACAACACCTGTAACCCCAGCACTGAGATTACATTAGGCTGAGGCAGTAGATTGTGAGTTTAACTCCAGTGCCCATCAAGACCTTGTGAAAGAAAGATAGGAAGAGATAATGAGATGGAAGAGAATAAGAAAAAGAAAGGAGGAGAAGGAAGGAGAGATAGGGAGGAGGAGGAAGACGGAGAAGGAGAAGAGAGAAGGAAAAGTAGGATCAGTGCCTTGAAGCGTCCAAGGTCTGATTTTACTTGGTTGTCATCAGTTGGGGGAATCTCAGTACATTTTGAAATGAGTGGAAAGTCATAGCGTAAGATAGAATGAGGAAAGCCTGATTCAGCATTGCTTAGACTAGAACACGGATGAGCCTCAGAGACTTAAGAGCAGGTGGCAGGTTCAGTATAGGGACCCATGTCATTCCACGGTCTTCTTCTAACCATGCGTCATAGCCAAAACATTCAAAGGCCATTTCTCTGGAACTCTGAAGACCAGGGTGGACTAAAGCAATGAGAGAGCTTACCAGAGTGCCTCCTGTAAGAAACTCTCTTCAAGACTGGACAGATGACTCAGGGGTTAAGTGTCTGCACTGTTCTTATGGGGGGCTAGATTCAGTTCCCAGCCCCCACACCAGGAAGCTCACAACCATCTCTAACTCCAGCTCCCGGATCTAACATCCTCTTTTATCCTCTGAGCATATTTACACTCAGTATACATACATACTCATAATTCAAAATAAAAATAAATTTTCTCCTAAAAATGCTGGAAGGCCTGGGAGGTAGCTCAGGGGGCAGAAAGACTTGAGTTTGCTCCCCAGAACCCACATAGAGACCTGGGTGTGGTGGCACTCACTTATAACCCAATCACTGGAGATGTGGAGAAACACAAATACCTAAGGCTTGTTGCTAAAACAAGAGAGATTTCCGAAATCCAGAAAACCACACTTGGCCCTTCCTTGATCAACACACAAACTCCATTCAGCAAATAATAAGTTATCAGCATGTTGCAGGAATTCTAAATGGAATATAACATATCTTGATGGGAAGACAGGGTCTTTAGAGCTTCAGTCCTCCACCCGACTTAGCCCTGATGCTATGTTTACAATAAGTCAGTCTGAGGTCTCAGAAACAATCCCAGATGTTGACAATCATTTATTTTGTGCAATTGAGCTTGTTCAAACTGGGAGGGTTCTGCACATCCTGTTCAGCTGCCCACCCACCACCACCAGCTTTTACAACACATGTTCTACTTGCTAATTCAACATAAAGTCTCTGCTTCCTCCCTAATGTCAGAAAACATTACCATTTCCCTCAGCTTGTTCACGCTATGTTCCGCCATGACAAAACACAATTCAGTGTGCCCACGCTTTTTTTTTTTATCTTTTTTCTCCCAAAATCTAGTCTCATGAGACTTGCTTGCTGGTGCAAATTGTTCTGTATTGATTCATGATATATATTGAGATTCAGTTTCATGAGACAGAAAAAGAGAAAAAGTGGATGTAGCTGACTGTGCTCAGAACCTGGTTCCATCAATAACTCTTGTGATTCCTGTAAGTCACTTGACCTAGACTTTGATTCTATCTTGTCTATGAAGAAAGGCCAATGGGAGTTCCCAATGCATGTTAGGAATGTAGGTCAGTTGGGTTCTACCCCTTATAAACACGGTTACAAGTGACCAGGATTCTCCACGGCTCCACGCCCTCTTTCCTGAGTATAAATGTGATGGTGAATTCTGATATTCCCAGAACTAAGACTGTGAGATAAACACCACGCCCCCCCACCCCCCAGCTATGTGGTGAATGTGCAGCCAGTATGGCTACATGACTCTCCATTTAAAACAAGAAATTACAATCTTGGTCATAATAAATTACCCAACCTAGATAAGTCCTTTGGTAAACACCACTTTTGTTATGGCTTCCAACCCAAGGTTCCTTGTGTAGGCTGAGCCCCCTCTGACATCATCAATAGTGGGGAAAGCCTGTGCTTCCTTCCAAGCATAGCCAGTTAATAACTGAAGACAAAATAATAGCTGCTCAGCAAGAGTCTGTCTGAGTCCCTCCTTGGCCCCAACTGATGAGTATAAATGATTTGAAAATTAAAAAGCTATTAGGCTATTAAAATAGCTTCAAAGAACAATCTCAATAAATTATTTTCATGCTTAAAAAAAACCAACTGCAAAGAATATAAATGGTAACAGGCCATCTGAAAAGTCAGTAACCAGATATAATGGTCAATTTCTCTGATATTATTGTCTAATTAAGCAATTGGCTTTAGAGAAAATTACATTTAACTGAGTCGGTATATTTTTAAAAGTGATGTAGAACCGATTTCTTTGGAGCTAAGGAGATAAAAAATATAATGAAACTTGAGCACAAGGAAGATCAGGTTTTGATTTATGTTTTATGCTCAATTGGCTGGATTTTCAACATGGAATTCAAGAGCTTCAAAAATGGGCTAGAACTAAGGCCCAAAGCCAACAAGTGCCAGCACTCTGAATGTCTGTAGACCTAGAAATCGTCAAGACTCCATCATCAATGCCTTTTGCCCAGGCATTGGGTCTGGGTGGTTCCCTCAGCTCAGTAGCTTTGGGGAGCTTTGAAATTCCCATTGCACAAACCAATTCAGTCACTGGGAATGAGAGTCCTGTGAACATTCTGTGTGCACAGGCCCATGTTCATGTGTGTGCAGGCGTATGTTCATGCACATATGTGTGCATGCAGAGGCCAGAAGTCAAACTCCAATGTCATTCCTCAAGAGCTACTTTTTATCAATAAAAACATGTCTGTCCTGGGATCTACCTAGGGTTTCCTGATTCCAAGAGGCTGACCGGCCAAAAAGTCACAAAGAGTTTTCTGTCCACCCCCACCCCCAGCACTGATATCACAGGCTCAAACCTCATCACTGACTTTTTAGGGTGGATTCTGGAAACACAATTCAGTTCTCCTCATCTAATTTGCTCCTGTTAATCATATAATCATATGAATAGAGTCGCAAACAACCTGGTTAGGCTCTCTCTCTCTCTCTATCTCTATCTATCTATCTATCTATCTTGTTCTTTCTCTCTCTCATCCATTCCTCATTCTTCAGCCACTTAAATCCCATTGAAAGCCCTGAAGATCCACTAGGGCTTTATGAAGATCTTTGCGTGATACATCTTGCAGGTCTTCTTTGAGATTACCCCACACTCTTGAAATACTTCAAGATAAAAGCTATTACTGTGTCAAGTGTGGCACTTCCTGCAACCTCGAGACTCTAAGAATTCCATATTGCCTCTGGAGCTAAGGCAACCCCCCCCCCAACCCCTAGGAGATGCTACTAAGATGCAACGAATGAAACATATCAGGGGCTGTTGCCCCATTACCCCAAATACATTTGATCTGTCTGGTATGGCACTCACAACAGGTCTCCCTGCATCTGTCAGATACCTCCTTTCATAACCTCAAGAGCGCTGGCAGTGATGTCATCTAGGGATGTAGGAGAAAGTTCATTTTCTCCACTGATTAAATAAGTAAATAGAGGGTAAGTGTCCCTGAAGATCTGAGGGAGTCCTGGCAGAGCCACCTATGCTACTTGGGAAACTGAGGGCTCCCCCCCTTTAGGTTCTCAGTCTTATTAACTAAAGAATTTAAGAATAGATTTAAACAGAAGTTTGAAGGTGGTTTATAAACTCTTAAAGGAAAACATCAGGGCAGGTGAGCTGCAGACTCAGAGCTGCCCAGAGGAGGGGAAG
The DNA here is from genome assembly GCF_947179515.1 of Apodemus sylvaticus. Classification (NCBI taxonomy): domain Eukaryota; kingdom Metazoa; phylum Chordata; class Mammalia; order Rodentia; family Muridae; genus Apodemus; species Apodemus sylvaticus. The sequence continues at coordinate 35,536,369 of NC_067493.1, read as the reverse complement.
GAAAGGCTGTGCAGCGAGATGGGACAGAGGTCAGCCAGAGCAATGGGTAGCCACATGGCTGGAGAGAGAGCTCTTAGAGAAAGAGTAGGGAAGCACAGAGAGAGAGGGAATTTTAAAGCATACTTAGGTTCTAACTAGTATCTGAAAGCAAAAGATTGAAAAAAGACAAAAGGAAGAAAGGTATGCCTGTCTGAGTTAGGACTGAGAAAGATGACAGACATGAACCTGTGGCCCCCAGGTAGGGGCTGCACTAGGGGGAGGGAAGTCTGGGAAGGAAAAGTACATTGTCTGATGGTGACCCTGATGTTCTAGTGGTGGTCCAGGATCATCATTGACCTGCCCAACTAGATTAACTCTTGAGGGAGAAAACGATAGTATGTCTCCACCTGGAGGAAGAGTCCATTCTTTATTATAGTGGCAAGAACGTCTGCTGAGATTCATCGAGTGCTGATTCTGGGTCAAGGACAGTGTATGGAACCTACTGAAGGGGAGCAACAGTCGCTGGCCCGAGTTCATCTTATCCTTCTCCAACTTAACATTCACCTCCTCCATGTGCCCTCCTATCTAATTCCAAGAACACTGAGCACTGACTGATTTGTGTGTGTGTGCGTGTGTGTGTGTGTGTGTGTGTATGTGTGTGTGTGTGTGTGTACATACATGCATGTGAGCACATGTGTAAAGGCCAGAGGTCAACCTCAGGTGTAGAATCCTGGAGCAGATTGCTTAGACTCGCCTAACTTGCCAGTGAGCTTTAGGGATCCACCTATGTTCACCTCTCCAGAACTGAGATTACAACCACATGCTGCCACACCCAGATTATTTTTGGAGGATGTCATTGTTTTGCTTTCTTGGTTTTTTAAATCCACTTTACATACTGATCTCTACTCCTCCCCCAAGTCACTCCTCTCCTCCCAGTCCCACCCTTACAAATCCCTCCCTCCATTACCCCCTCTCCTTCTCCTCTAAGAAAGGGAAGTCCTTCCTGGGTACCACCCCACGCTGAAACATCCCATTGAAGCTGGACTAAGCATATCCTCTGCCACTGAGGCCCAACTAGGTAGTTCAGTTCAGGGAAGGAGACCTAGTAGTAGGCAACTGAGTGAGAGACAGCCCCTGTTCCAATTGTTAGGGGACCCAAGCTGTACATCTGTTACAAATGTGTAGAGGGCCTAACTCCAGCCCCTGCATGCTCTTTGGTTGGTGGTTCAGTTTCTGTGAGCCCTCATGGGCCCAGGTTAGGATTTTGTAGGTTTCCTTGTGGTGCCTTTGACCCCTCTAGCTCACGCAATTCTATCCTTCCACAAGACATCTTGATCACTGCCTGATGTTTCCATCGGCTGCTAGATGAAGCCTCTCAGGAGACAGTTATGCTGGGCTCCTATCTGCAAATGTAACAGAATATCATTAATAGTGTCAGGGATTGTCTACCTCACATGGGGTGTGTTTCATTGTCTGGCCATTCCCTCAATCTCTGCTCCATCTTTACCCCTGAGCATCTTGTAGGCAGGACAAATTTTGATTTGAAGGTTTTATAGGTGTGTTGAAGTCCCCCTCCTTCCACTGGAAGTCACACCTGGCTACAGGAGGTAGCCACTTCAGTTTCCATATCCCCCCTGCTAGGAATCTCAGCTAGGGTCACCCCTGTAGACTTCCAGAACCTCCCTAGTTCCAAGTCCCCAGTTACTCCCAGAGATGCCCAAACTTGACCCCAACCACTTTGGAAAACAATCTGGTGGTTTCTTAGAAAACTGAGAATAGTTCTACCCCAAGACCCAGCTATATCACTACTGGCATATACCCACCCAAAGATTCCCCACTATACTACAGGGACACTTGCTCAACTATATTTTATTTGTAATAGCAGAAAACTGGAAACAACCCAGATATCCCTCAACTGAAGAATGGCTAAAGAAAATGCAGTATATCCACACATGGAATGATATTCACTATTAAAAACAAAGACATCATAAATTTGCAGCCAAATGAATGGAATAGAAAATGTCATTCTGAGTAAGGTAATCCAAACCCAGAAAGACATGTATGGAATGTACTCACTTATAAGTGGACATTAGCCATAAAGTACAAGATAAACATACATTTTTATCTTGTACATATATACAATTCACAGACCCAAAGAAGCTAAGTAATAAGGAGGGCCCCAGGAAGTGCAAATCTCAGAAGGGGAAACCAAATACTCATCAGAGGTGGAGGGAGGGAGGGAGAGAACTGGGTGGGAAAGGGGATGAGGAAGGGAACAGGGGTGGGAATCAGGTATAGAGGCGTGGGAGAGGTAACAGATTAACTTTATGTTGGTTCTGGGGAATCAAATTAAGGTCCTCATGCTTATACAGACTGAGTACAGTATGCACTAAGCCAGTCAGTGGTTCTCAACCTTCCCTAATGCTGCCTAGTGTAGGGACCTCCCAACCATAAAATTAATTCTGTTACTACCACACACCTGTCAAGGAGGTCATGACCCACGGGTTGAACAATGGTAGACTATGCTGTCTCCTAGTCCTAGATAAACCTGTGCCATGAAACTCAAACTATATCCAGCCACAGTTAGCCTGAAGAACACACTACACCCCAATGGGTACAGTTGTCCATGATGGCCCGCCTACTGTCTGGAGCAGAAGTGGTCATATCCTGAAAACCTTCCATCATTGTCAGTGATGAGTTCTTCAGTGTCATCTTGCAGAAACTACAGTGGAAATGACAATCAACCACACCACATACGATGGGGTGGGAGCCGTGGAAGCCCTTGGTGAAGGCAAGGAATGGATGAGTTAATGTGTATCATTAACAAGGGCCAATGCCTCTGACATATGATAATTGGCAAAGCCTTCCTCTGCATCAGGCTCAGATGCAAGCCAAAGTCTTCCTCTGGTCCAAGCAGGAGAGAGTTTAGAAAGGGTTAACCTGCATGTGCAAAAAGTAACAACTGCAGCTTCCTTCTCCAAGATGGCTGCAACCTGAGACCCCTCCCCTGCACAGGCCTTCTACCAAGACTAGTTAAAGCCTCTTTTTGGAGATGAATCAAATTCTTACACAATTGGGGCAGTAGTTTTAACACAAGTTCAAGGCCAGCCTGGCCTTCATAGCTATACTCTAATGCCAAAAGGGGGGGGGGAGGGAGGAGTAGGGACTAGAGATATGTCTTAGAGGTTAAGAACACATGTTACTTTCAGAGAAGGCCTGGGTTCAGTTCCCAACATACACAGTAGGCCACTAACAACCACATGAACTTCTAATTCCAGAGGCTCCAACAGCTTCTTCTGACCTCCCCAGGCACCTAACTGCATGTGCACAAACCCACACAGACAGAGATATGCATAACCAGCTGTGTTTAAAGGGGGCGTTGCTGAAGAGAGAGCTCAGTCAAAGTGTCTGCCGTGTTCTTGACTTTGATCTTGAGAACACATGTAAAAAGCCAGAGATAGTGGCATTTGTAATGCCAGCTTTGAGGAAGTAGAGAGAGGCAGAGCCTTGGGGATAGCTGACTAAAAAAGTCTGACGCAGTAAGCAACCTCCAGGCCAATGAGAGACTATCTCATAAATGAAGGTAGGCAGTCCCTAAGGAAAAACACCTGAGGTATTGTGCACATTCCTGTCCACACATGTATGTGTGTGGGGGTATAGACAGACAGACAGACAGACAGACAGACAGACAGACAGACAGACAGACAGACAGACAGACAGATAGATAGATAGATAGATAGATAGATAGATAGATAGATAGATAGATGGATATATATAGATATATGTGGATATATAGAGATATATATGGATATTTATGATATATATGGATATGTGTATATGTATGTGTGTGTGTATATATACACACACACACTATTGTGTAGATGTTTCCTCCCAAATTAAAACCTTTTATCTTGGAGGAAAGCTTACTAAAACACAAGATGTTTGCAGGGAGGTAAAACAACAAGACTGCCTAAGGAGAGGGAAAAACCTTCCATCCTGCAAGGAAGCTCATTAAACCCAGGAAGTAAACAACTCAAAGGCTTCAGGAAGTCCCTGAAACTGACCAAATTCACTAGGCTTCTTCCTCCCCAGGTATACATAAGTAGCAAAGACTGCCGAGAGTCACTCTCTATCAAACTAAGCTGCCTAGATTCTAAGAGTGGCTGAACTTCCTGGAAGACACAAAAACCAGTCAAGCAGTCTGGAAGGGGATCAGACCAACAGAGTCACCTGGAACGCTCATTGTCCTATCTACTGAACTGCCTGTTCCAAGTTCCAAGTTGCCATCTTTTATCCCATCCATGCTTTGGTTGGCTTTATTGATGCAGATATCTTTGAGCCATTTCTGCTAAGTAACTTCTCACTCATATTCCCTTAAGTAACTTCAAAAACTTAACTGGCTCATCAAGTTAGACTTTGATGGTACAATGGTTTGAATATGCTTGGCCCAAGGAGTAGCACTATTGGGAGGTGTGGCCTTGTAGGAGGAAGTGTATCTTTAAGAAGCCAGTCTTCTCCTAGCAGCCTTCAGATGAAGATGTAGAACTCTCAGCTCCTCCTGCACCATGCCTGCCTGGATGCTGTCATGTTCCTGTCTTGATGATGATGGACTGAATCTCTGAACCTGTAAGCCAGCCCCAAATAAATGCTGTCCTTATCAGAGTTGCTTTGGTTATAGTGTCTGTACAGCAATGGAAACCCTAAGACAGAAGGTATACATACTTTAGTTTATCATTAGTCCTTTATATGGAATTCATGCTTTTTCATGAATAGTGACACTTAAAACACACACACACACTCACACACACACACACACACACACGCATGCATGTGCCCATGCACACATGCACACATACATGTACATACCAATAAATACACACATATCCCCCAAATTAAACAAAAACAGAAACCTCAGGTTCTCTGTCAACTAAGACCACATCTATTGATCCCAGAACAAATTGACTTAACTCCCCTGCCTGACTGTCTCTATTCAGATGTGACTACTGCTCAATATTACCTCCTAATTACAAGAATGCAATTGGCACTGCACAAATATTTGCTTTCCTGTTGGAACAGAAGTAAGGAGTGACGGACAGTATGCTATAGAAGTCTGAACATGGAAAATGAATGTCAAGGGACCAAAACCAGGGAAGCTTGAGGTCATGCCTTCCCTGTGGGTCCTGTTCCTCACATAACAGGGTGGCATGATACAGGTTGCTTCTCTGAAGTCTGTGGACACAGGCTATGGAGACCGTTCAGAGACAAAGCACTTGTTATATAAGCGTGAAGGCCTAAGTTTGGATGCACAGACCCCACATAAAATCTAAGAATGGTGGTGTGTGCCCATAAACCTCAAACTGGAGAGACAGAGAGATGGGTCTCTGAAGCTCTCTGGCCAACCAGTCTAACCAAATCAGTCAGCCCCAGGTTCAGTGAGAAATCCCATCTCCAACTACAAGGTGGAGGGCTCAGGAGATGCCCCCTTTGATAAATGCAGTTGCTGGCAACCCCCAAGGCCTGAGTTCAATCTCTAGGTCTCATATAGTGGAAGGATGGAACCACCTCCCACAAATGCTCCTCTTGAATTTCACACACATGCTATTTATTGGCATATGCACGCACACACACAGAGAGAGAGAGAGAGAGAGAGAGAGAAGCAAATGGAATAAGAGTAAATTTTTAAGTAAGATGAAAATGTGAATGAGAAACATATCCCAATATTAACCTTTGGACTCCAAATGCACCCAACACGAATATATCAGCATACACTCATGCATATACTACACTAAATTAATTAATTAATTAATTAATCAACTAATTTAACAGATACTATGATGCAATACATTCTGTTTTCTCTCTCTCTCTCTCTTTCTCTTTCTCTCTCTCTCTCTCTCTCTCTCTGTGTGTGTGTGTGTGTGTGTGTGTGTCATGAGCATGCAGAAGCACAAGGTTAATGTCAGGAATCATCTTCCACAGCTCTTCCACTTTGTTCCCTGAGGCAGGGTCTATCAGTCAAACCCAGAGCTCACTGATATGACTAGTCTCACCAATCAGCTTGCTCTAGGCATTCTTTGTTGTCTACCTACTAATGCTGGCCTGCCAGGCAGACTCCTTAGGATTCAAACCTTCGGTCTTGGAGGGCAGCTCATTGATATATTGGATATTAAAGGAAGGAGAAATGGAGCTTTCCATCCTGCAGAAAAGTTCCTTAAACTCAGGAAATAACTCAAGGGCATCAGGAAGGCCCTGAAACTGACCAGATCTACTAGGCCCCTCCTTCTCCACGCATGTAAAGGCAGTAAGGACTGCAGAGACTCATTCTCAATCACGTCGAGCTACCTAGAGGACACAGAGACCAGCCTAGCATCCTGAAGGAGACCCAGACCTACTGAGTTATGTTGAAAGGACACTGCCCAAGCTGTTGAACTGCCTGAAGGTTGTGCAGTGTGCTCCAGGTTTCCAGCTTTTATGCGTGCTGAGCTGCGACTTAGTGGAGCAGCTGTCTTTGAGTCGTTTCTGCCTCTGTAAGTAACCTCTCCCTCGTATTCCTGTAAGTAACCTAAAGACAAACAAACAACAACAAAAATCCTCATTGTATCACCAAGTTAGATTTGATGGTACACTTATTTTGGTCTGTTGTCAGCTCTGTGTCTGGGATAGTAGACATTTGCTCACATCTCCCTGGGGATAGTGTTACACCACAGCCCTCCTGGCCACCCAGCTCTTATGGAGGTGTCTAGAGATCTGAACTCCAGTCCCCAAGGTGAAGGACCAAGCACTTTACCATTGACCTGTGCATGGCCCATGGCCCCAGCCCCTTCAATAGGCCCTTTTTCTCTCTTTAGATTTAATTTTTAAGTGTAAGGGTGTGCGTATGTGTGTGCATGTGTGTCAGAGAGACAGACAGACAGACAGATTACATACACACAAGTGAAGGCAGCCACAGAGGCCAGAAGAGGGCATTGGATTCCCTGGAGCTGGATTTACAAGCAGTCGTGAGCTGCCCAAGGAGGAAGCTGGGAGCTGAACTTGGGTCGATTGAAAAAGAATGAGTGTTCCTCCTGCCCCTACAGTGCGTGCTTGATCCAAACATTCTGTAGATGAGCGGTGAGCCTCTGTACTTGGCTCTCAGGTTCCTTCTACTCCTCGTTATGTCAATTCTTTCTGCAGCTTCCTGCTGAGAAAGAGAGAGAGAGACACACACAGAGACAGACTGACAGACAGACAGACACAGACAGACAGACAGACAGACAGACAGACAGACTGACAGACAGAAGTAAACAATGTCAGCCTTCCCCCATCTGCCGGTGGCACAGGGGAAATAAAAGACACAAAAGACATCATGTGGTTTAATTACAATCCAGAGTTGGTCTCCCTGCTGACAGGCTTCCTGGCCCCAGGCCAGTGAGCTCTGTGTTCTTGCCACGCTGAGCCAGGCATAATGGGGGGAGGGGGGAATTAGAAGCTGAGGCTGGGGGCAGAATTGCTCAGTCAGTCTGGCAGCTCTCTTTAAGTGTCAGGCTACAGGGAAGTGACTCAGTCCACCCATGTGCACAGGATTAGGAATCTCAACAAATCCATGCAGGAAAGGAGTAAAAGAAAGAGCTGATCAGGAAATCACCATTCAGTGCCACTAGGACTCTGGCTGAGAGCCACGTGGTCTCCAGGGGTCCATAGGCTACTCTCTCTAAGAGCTACAGAGATGAATGAGAGACACATCGAGCCTTAGGGGTGTTTTAGGACTCGGAAAAAAATTCCTCAACCAATTTCTAGGAGGGCACCCTGATTCTGCAGAAGCCTTAGATTGGAAGTCACATGGAAGTTGAGCAACTGAGGAAGGAGAGAAGGAATTCCAAGTGTGAGAAAGAAGAAAGGGATGAGGGCTGGGGAGGTGACTCCAGTGTGTGAGGGTCTTGCATCACAAGCATGGGGACCTGAGTTCAAATCCCCAGCATCCATATAAAAACGCTGGCTGTGCTGGTACACACTGGTAATTGCTGTGCTGGGAAGACTGAGACAGGTGGATCTGTAGGGTTTTTCTGGCAGCTTTGATGAGCTCTTGGCCAGGCTCAAAACAAAGATGAGGACTGAGGAGATGGCTCAGCAGTTAAGAGCACTGGCTGCTCTTCCGAAGGTCCTAAGTTCAAATCCCAGCAACCACATGGTGGCTCATGACCATCTGTAACAAGATCTGACGCCCTCTTCTGGAATGTCTGACAACAGCTACAGTATACTTACATGTAATAAGTAAATCTTAAACAAACAAACAAACAAACAAAAAAGAGCAAGAGAAGAAAGGAGAGGCAAGCAGCCCCTTTAAAATAAATAAATAAATAAATTGTAAAAACAAATGTGAATAGCACATTAGGAACAACTGAGGTCATCCTTCAGCCTCTGCACACATGTACAGAGATACCCATGCCCCGACACACATGCACACACACACACACACAAGGACCCTAACCGGAGCACAGTGACAATGAGCCCGTCTCTATCCTTCATGCAAGGTTAGTTTGAATAATTTACAAATCCAATAAAGGAGACTCCTAACTTGTGCACAGTGGGTGAAAATCCAGGAAGGGCCTCCCCAGGATTTGAAGAATTCCATTAACAAAATCAAGACATGATAGATTAGATTGGATTCGTATGAAATCACCTCTAGAGACAAGTTCAGGTGGAAGACAAGAAATGATAGCTTATCCTGAAGCCAAAGGCAATGACATTGGCAATAACCTAATGTAGAAAATGTCAATGAAATATGGCAGCCAGCATGGAACCCGGATGACCCTGAAAATCTCCCCATCCACTGGGAGGAATTCTGCGTCAAGAATGCCATTAACATAATGAAATGATTTGGGGGAGATGCTTCCTAACAGCAGAGCCAGAAGCCAGCTGCCATGCTCTGACAATGTTAGCCTCTGGCCAAATCCCACAATAAATAAATAAATAAATAAATAAATAAATAAATAAATAGTTTTTTGAGGCTGGAGAGGTGACTCAATCCACAAAGCATTTGTGATGTAAATATTAGGACCTCTTTTCTCAAATCCTCAGCACCACAGTAAAATGCCAGGTGTGCCAGCACACATTTGTAATCCCAGTGCAGGGGAGGCAGAGACAGGAGAATCTCTGAAGCTTGCCTCTGGCCAATGAGGCTAAGCAAATCAGTGAGCCCTAGGATCAATGAGAGAACCTGACTCAACAAATAGAATACAGGGTAACTGAGGAAGATGCCTGTTGTCATTAACCTCTCTTGATGTACTCCATGTTGTACACACACACACACACACACTATACACACACATTTACTTAGTTCCCATTTGGGTCACTAAGAACTTTTTATTCTTCACAAGTTAAAACTCACACCACCATGTTGGCTAAAGCAATAAAAAGTAGACGCATTGGTTGACTGATAGAAGAGTCTAGGGCAGTGCTGGCCCATGAACATGGTAATGTTATTGAGATATGGCTTTATAGGGGCCATGTGCTATATGCTAAGTGGTGGAAATGCTGAAGGTACTCAGACAAGAACAATCCCAGCTCTCACAGACCCTCATTCTTACTTGTCACTTCTCCTAACTGCCACGCCTCTGGCAGACATCACTAATCAATCCCTACTCTCTCTATGCTAGACCTGTGGGTTAGTCCTTACACTGTTCCCCAGAAAACATGCATTGATTAGAATGGCTCCGTGAGTGTATTAGCCACTTGTCTCATGACTGTGACAAAATACCTGGCAAGTTAAGGAAGGAAAGGTTTACTGTTTTATCACCGGCTCCATCTGCTTTCGGTTGCTAAAACAAACTGCCGGAGCTAGGTTGATTTTTGAAGCATAGAAATGAATTTGCTCCAGGAGACTTATAGTCTGGTAGGGAATATAAGGCATATGGACACAGCTCTGGAGGGACATCGGGGACATCGGTGTTGGGAGCCTAGTGTGATACCAGGCTCACACAAAAAGTTGGTGACAGCCTTCTGCTGTGTCTGACGCTAAGATGTCACCAAACCTAGAGCCAAGAGTTCCCGTGTAGGTGGTTGAAGCTGCATAGTACATGCTATTCCTCTGGCTCCAGTAGCTAGGTAGATTCTACACACACACACACACACACAGACTCAGAGACAGACAGACAGACAGAGGCAGAGGCAGACAGAGACAGACACAGAGACACAGAGACAGACAGACACAGACTGCCTCCTAAGCCATGGTATACTCTGTGGCGTCCTTCTGAGTGCACAAGCTGTCCCCACCGCTGGTGCCAAGTTTGCTGCAGCAATGCAAATGTGTTTGGCTCCTCACCCCCTCCCTCTTCTCCTCACTCCGCCTGGCAAAGAGTTAAGAGCCTTATTTCACTGGAAGCCCATATGCCTCCGCCATTTCCGAGCAGCGATGTCGCAAATTACAGCCTGTCTCTCTAGAACACGAAAATAAGCTTTATTTCTCCTTCTCTATCAACACATCAGCTCCTGTTATCAGAGAGGGTGTACTAGATTGTGTTCTTCAGATCCGGAGATAATTTCTTGGCTTTCTCAAGACTAGATTCCTGATTAAGATGTTCCCCCATTCTCTTCTTGGGCTAAGCAGAGGCTGTTTATGATCTTATCATTGAAAAGGTGAGTTAAGGAAGAAAGGATCCTCTCTCTCTCTCTCTCTCTCTCTCTCTCTCTCTCTCTCTGTCTGTCTGTCTGGAATGGAGTCCTTGTATACCCACCCCATGTCACTATTGAAGTCCCAAGTACAAGAGGCTCCTTCACAGCCTTTCCACATAGATGCTGTCAGATGCCATCAAGAAATCAATCCAAGCCCCCAAAGGGACAAGATAGACAGAAAGAAGTTTAAAAGGGATTTTTATAAATTTCATCAATACCAGCACAGAACGGAAGCACAGCCTTATCGATTTAAACATTAAAATAACACACGCTTTCTTTGCATTTTCCCAGAGGGGATAGCATTGCTTTTTTTTTTTAAATCTAAATTGAAATCTCAGAGACTTTCTGCTGGCCCCTTGTGGTGATTACCAAAGATTAGTAATAACATGTCTAATTAGTGTAGAAAGACATAAAAATCAATGACGGCACCAAGTGTTACGCTGACTGACAGCGCTCAGGGGAGAGTCAGGCTCATCTCCAGAGACAGAGCCAATGTCTGCCATCTGCTGCTCTCCTGATGCCCCATTGGCTAGACTACACCTCTCTGAGGAAACCTAGAGGTTGCCATGGGTACCCCCACACCCCCATGTTCACTAATAACTCTTCTTTGAGGATCCGCCATTCTTTGATGGAAGAAAAGAAAAAAACAGAAAGAAAATGATTCAAGAACTAAGGAAATGCCACAGTGAATAAGGTGCAGACAAGTATAATGACCAAAGTTCAAATCCCCCAACCCCATATACACAAAGTAGGGCAGATATGGTAGCCCACTTCTAATCCAGCACTCAGGGGAGAGAGACAGGTGGCTCCCCAGGGTACAATGGCTCAATAAGTAAAGAGGAGAATGATCAGGGAAGACACTCAATGTCAGCGTCTGACCTAAACACACACACACACACACACACACACACACACACACACACACCAAACACTTGAAAGGCGATTCCAGCTCTCAATGGTGTCAATCGACTAACAGCCAAAGGTAGAGGCACAAAACCCTTTGTTAGGGCACCCTTGATCCTAGTACCTCTGTGAAGGACAATTTTGGGGGCCCCAATCCCCATCCCCCACCCTTAATCTCTCTAGTACCTATCATAGCCTCTCTACCTTAAGGGGAACTTGATCAATTCTATCGAAGTTGATGGAGAATTAAGAATTCTGAGGTGCTTGCTAGAGCCACTTTCTGTTTTTCTGTTGTTCTTCCTCTATTTGTGTGTGTGCTCACACATGTGCATGTATGTAATATGTGTGTGTGCTTGTGTGTGGGTACATGTCTGGGGCTGCAGATCCACATGTGTGCACGTGAGTGTGGGGAACCAATCATTCCTGATTGCTCTTCCACATTATTTAGTGAGGCAGGGTCTTTGTGTCAAAACCAAAGCTCATCAATATGATTAGTTGTTGTAATAAGTATTTGATGTCCATTTGGGTGTTTCTACCCTGTCCTTGATCTTTCAATTCCCAGATAAAAGACACACAACTTTTATTTCTATAAGCCTTAATCAGCATGAAATCTGGGTAGGTATCTACCCTCTATGCTATTATGTCTACTTCTCTATCAATAACCCCAAGTTATAAGTTGCCATGTTCCATCTGGGCTGCTCTTAACTCCAGTTGGCCAGCCCTCGCATACATATTTTCATAACTTATCCACCCCGTGGCAACTTCTCCTCTCTCTACCTTCTTCTCATTCCTCATAGTCTCTCTCTCTCTCTACACCCCAAGCCCAGGAACCCAAACCCTACCTATCTCTCTTCTGCACACCTATAGGCTAAAGGCATCTTCATTCACCAGTCAGGAATAACTTGGGAGGGCAAGTTTACATAGCATCATTTGTATGTGCAGAGTCTCTCATCCCTCGGGGCAATCAGACCTTGGCGGCCAGTGTTTAGCATTATAATACATAGCAAAAGACCAAACCTCAACATCAGTCGTAGTGCTCTGAGGAACCTGTCTCAGTCATCAGAGGCTAGGATAACGATGAGCAACTAGATGAGCAACTAACCACACATGTGAGCCAACCATTATCTAGGTTGGATTAGCCTCTGGGCATGTCTGTGAGGGAATTAACATGATTAGGGTAATTGAGGTGGGAATGCCAAACCTAAATGTGGGTGGCACCAGGATTCTGAGATGAGTCGAAAGGAGAGAGTGAGCCAGGCAGGGTGGCACTGCCCTTTTATCCCAGCACTCTGGAGGCAAAGGCAGGCGGATCTCTTTGAGTTTGAAGTCATAGAAAGTCCCAGGCCAACCAGGGCTACATAGTGAAACCCTGTGTTTAAAAGAAGAGAAAGAAATGCACGGGGAGGGGAGGAAGAAAGGAAGGAAGGAAGGAATCTGGTAAACGGAGTCCATGAGCTGAGCATTCATCTCTCTCTGCTTCCTGATGGCGGCACCATACCATCATCTGCCTCACGCCATTGCCACCATGCCTTCCCAACCAGAATGGACTGAGCCCTCAAACCATGACCTAAAACCAAGATCCATAAGTTGCTTTCACCCGGCATTTCATCACAGCAACTAGAAAAATAACTAATACAGAAATGCCTGGGGCGCCCTAGTTCAGACTTGGAACAACCCTCATACGTTCTGTCTCTTCAAAGAGAAATGCCTGCATCTAATAGAGGTATACAAAGATATATAAAGAACTCAAGAAGGTAGACTCCAGAAAGCCAAATAACTCCATTAAAAATGGGGTACAGAGCTAAAAAAGAATTTCACCTGAGGAATATCGAATGGCGGAGAAGCACCTAAAGAAATGTTCAACAGCCTTAGTCATCAGGGAAATGCAAACCAAGACAACCCTGAGATTTCACCTCACACTAGTCAGAATGGTTAAGATCAAAAACTCAAGAGAAAACAGGTGCTGGCGAGGATGTGGAGAAAGAGGAACACTCCTCTACTGCTGGTGGGGTTGTAAGCTGGTACAACCACTCTGGAAATCAGTCTGGCAGTTCCTCAGAAAACCGGGCATGACATTTCCAGAAGACCCCGCTATACCACTCCTGGGCATATTCCTAGAGGATTCCCCACCATGTAATAAGGATACATGCTTATATGTAGGATATCTTCATAGCAGCCCTATTTATAATAGCCAGAAGCTGAAAGAACCCAGATGTCCCTCAATGGAGGAATGGATACAGAAAATGTGGTATATTTACACTATGGAATACTACTCAGCAATTAAAAAACAATGAATTCATGAAATTCTTAGACAAATGGATGGAACTGGAGAACATCATCCTAAGTGAGGTAACCCAATCACAAAAGAACACTCATGGTATGCACTCACTAATAAGTGGATATTAGCCTAGAAGCTTGGACTACCCAAGACACAATGCACATATCAAATAAAGCCCAAGAAGAAGGAAAGAGAGGCCCCTGGTCCTGGAAAGGTTCAGTGCAGCAGTGTAGGGGAATACCAGGACAGGGAAGTGGGAAGGTGTGGATTGGGGAACAGGAGAAGGGAAGACAGCTTATGGGACTTTCGGGGAGGGGGAATCAAGGAAAGGGAAAATCATTTGAAATGTAAATAAAGAATATATCGAATAAAAAAGAAAAGAAAAGAAGAAAGAATGCCAGACCAATAAGACAGTGGGTAAGGGCACTACCGCGTAGCCGGGTGGATTGATATTAATCCTCGGGACTCACATGGTAGAAGAGTGGGCATAGGCCACAGGGTGTGCTTACACACATGCACACAAGATGCAAATTGATTAACTAAAGTAATTAAAAGATTTTGAGAGAGAGAGAGAGAGAGAGAGAGAGAGAGAGAGAGAGAAGAGAGGATGTCCTCTCATATATCCACAGGTGCTTTCTGTCCCCAGGATTGAATGAAAGCGCCATCTTTCCATCTTTCACAGCCAGACTGCTTAGCATGCACCTCCCTTAGGCGCCCTCAGTGCCCAGCACTTCTAAACTCCTTGTCTCTGAAATTGCTTCATAGTCTGTGCACACAGCCTTTGTATCGTCCGCAAGAGCTCTGCCTCTGATTTTTATTAAGCCCTAAGACAGAACACAACCTGGAGCAAGAAGCGCTTGATAAATACTCATTGGGAAATGGGAATCCATAAAAATGCTTGCAGAACTCTCGTCTTATCTAATGAGAAGCCAGAAAACGATGCCGGGATTGTTACCTCCTCCCAGAAGGATGGAGACAGAATTCCATGGAGTTTCCGTTACAGCAGAGTTTCTCCTGCTTTTCTGAAAGGTGTGTGTGTGTGTATGTGTACATACATCTATGTAGGGTTGCATGTGAATCCAGGTGTCTAGAAGAAGGTAGTGGATCCCCTGAAGCTGGTCTTCCAAACTATTATGAGCCACCTTATGTGTGTGGTAGAAACCAAACTTCTGGAATTTGCAGAATGCAAAATGGAGTGCAGAATGCACTCGTAGCTCCTGAGCCTCCAGAACAGCTTTTTAAACTGCAGGTTGCAATGCCATATAAGGTCATGCAACCCAAATCAGGGACAGTAAAAATGTAGCACTACTAAAAGTCTTCTGAGTGTCCAAGAGCCAAAAATTAACTCCGAGTCAGCTGCATAATTAACACGGACTTTCCAACAGTGCTGCGTCCTGAGTCTCCACTACAGCCTCGGCTCTGAACACACAGCGTGTACCTCTTGCACTGAGCGCACCGTCATGGCACACAACACCGTGGAAGGCTGACTGCAACAACTCAGCTCATGGTCGAGCCCATCATGAGTTATGAACCACAGTATTTCTACTGTGCAAACAATAATGGAAACATGAGGTTTAATTATGAAAAATTAAGACTTTAAGCATCTCCTGCCGCCATTCCTCAGCATGCAAGTATTTAATTAGTATATCTTTGGCTTTCACTGTGTGAGAGTACTTGATTTTTAAAAATTGCTGTTTGACTCACCAACTTGAGTTTCATTTAAAAAACTGAGTGTCCAAGAGTTTGGACAGTTAGCCAATGAGTTTGGCATGGAATCAGAACAGAATTTCCAACAGTTTTTGAAATGACATTAAACTTGATTCTCCATTTTGTACCACGTATGTACGTGAAATGGTGTTCCCCGCGTTGAGGACTGTGAAATCAAACTGTCAATCAACTCTGAAGCACATCAAAGTCGTTCTACATTCTGTGGTGTCACATGGTCATTAAAGCCATAGCCCGTTATGTGACAGCCAACAACCACCTCCATCTTTTCTTAGCATGCAACGTAGTTTCTAACTTTAACAAATGGAAAAATTACATTTACACCCAAGGATTTCTAAGCAAACTCATTTATAATTTGTTGTCAATAGAGTTTGATTTCTATATATTGTATATACCTATCTACCCTAGACTACTGAGTCTCTTGGGCAAAGCAGAAAAGTTTGAAAAGTCTTACCCACAGTCTGTAATAGTCTAGCCTCTTGCAAATGAGACAGAGAAGCAAGAGACCCTTTTGTTTGAAGTATTGTATGTTTGCATGTGTGCACGTGTATATAGGTGTGTGGATGCACATGCACACCCATTGCACTTTGTGTATGGGGACTAGAGGTCAACCTCAGGCATTACCTCTCAGGAGCTCTGCAGTGTATCTTCAGAGACAGAGCCTCTCTCACTTCTACCTGGAATCCAGCTACACTGGCTGGGCATGGAGTCCATTAGATCCTTCTGTCTCTACCTTCCCAAGCACTGGAACTACACTGCACGCACCCACCCCACAACATCCTACCTTTTTTTCTTGGCTCCTGGGTATTGAACTCAGATCCCCACATTTGTAAGGCAAGCACTTTATGAACTCAACTATCTATCTCCCCAGACCCCGTTTGAAGAAGTTTGTATGTCTCCTGCTCAGAGAGAGGAGGGAGCGGGTTCACAAGCTGCAAGGTGCTGAAAAAACATTATAAACCAGTTCTTTAATGCATACGATATATTTTGATCATATTCACTCCTCACACCTCCCCGAGAGGTTCCCAGATCCTGCCCGAATTCCCATTCCCCCTCCCAATTCCAAATCTTCTTCTCCTCCTCCTCCTCCAACTCCTCCATCTCCTCTTCTTCCTCCTCTACCTCCTCCACCTCCTTCTCTTCCTCCTCCTCCTCCTCCTCCTCCTCCTCCTCCTCCTCCTCCTCCTCTTCTTCTTCTTCTTCTTCTTCTTCTTCTTCTTCTTCTTCTTCTTCTTCTTCTTCTTCTCCTTCTCCTTCTTCTCCTTCTTCTCCTTCTTCTCCATCTTCTCCTTCTTCGTAACCCAATGTGGTGGTTTGAATATGCTTGGCCCACGGAATGGCACTATTAGGAGGTATGGCCTGGTTGGAGGCAGGCCTTGTTGAAAGAAGTGTGTCATCGTGGGCATTGGCTTTAAGACCCTCCTCCTAGCTGCCTGGAAGTCAGGCTTCTCCTAGCAGCCTTCAGATGAAGGCTCCTCCTGCACCATGCCTGCCTGAACATTGCCATGTTCTTGCCTTGATGATAATGGACTGAACTTCTGAACCTTTAAGCCAGCCCCAGTTAGATGTTGACCTTATAAGAGTTGCCTTGGCCATGGTGTCTGTTCACAGCAGTAAAACTGTAACCAAGACACCCACTGATTATAATTTGCCCATCCACTGAAGCACAGTTAACCTAAAAGAGGCCATACCCTTAACACTGTTTCTTCTCCTCTCCTGTAGCCATCAACTGTTATTAGTTCTTTAGCTAAGCATGGGGGCTTGTAAGCCTCTTCTCACTCCATGCTGGAAAGTCGACTGACTTAATCTTGTGCAGGCAAACACGGTAGTCAGGTACACAGGTAGGGTAGTCTGTCCTACCCAGAAGATGTTGGTTTGCTTGGCCCTCCCAGATCTTTGGCTCTTCCAATCTTTCCATCCCTTCTTCCATGGTGTTTCCTGAGCCTTTCGGGGAAAGAGGGTATGATATATAGATGTCCCATTTCCATCTCACCATTACACAGACACTTATTCTCCGCACTTTGACAATCTGCGATCCTCTGTATGAAACACAGTCTCTGCACGAATCATAGTCTGTGGCACAGAGAAGCTTCTGTAAACTGATTTTTGCAAAGCAAAAGAGACCAAGAGGAAGCGATAAGTGGGACCTAGGAAGGCTGAGGTGAAAAACATGACGAGCTCAAGAAACCAAGCTGGAAATGCCCTTAGCCAAGCTGGCGGCTAAGGAACCAAGCCTGGCTGCTCCTGATTTTATTTGCAGGGACCTCTGGATTTGCCCAGTCTGTGAGATAAAGCAGGATGGAGTCCCAACAGCGACACCATGTGTCCATGAAGAAGAACAACAGGATGTGGTCAGATCTGAAGAGTGGGCGTGGAGATAAATCCAGCTCTGTTTAAGGGGCAGTGATACTCAGAAAAAATCAAGGAAGACAAATGCCTCTGCACATCCATGATTTCTGACATTTTTAAAGTATTAAATTCCAGCCTCTGGTTTTGTGGTTTATTCTTGTAATTCCAAACTTGGGAGGCTAAGGAAGAAAAATTGCAAGTTTATAGGTTTACAGCCAGCCTGCAGTACAGAGTGAGTTCAAGACCAATCCAGAAAAAGTAATCTGTCTCAAAATAAAAAGTAAAGAGCCAAGAAATACAGCTCAGTGGTAGAGCCCCTGCCTAGAATCCCCCAGGGAGGGGCTGGGGGCGTGGCTCAGTGGTAGAGCCCCTGCCTAGAATCCCCCAGGGAGGGGCTGGGGGCGTGGCTCAGTGGTAGAGCCTCTGCCTAGAATCCCCCAGTGAGGGGCTGGGGGCGTGGCTCAGTGGGAGAGCTCTTGCCTAGAATCCCCCAGGGAGGGGCTGGGGACGTGGCTCAGTGGTAGAGCCCCTGCCTAGAATCCCCCAGGGAGGGGTTGGGGGCGTAGCTCAGTGGTAGAGCCCCTGCCTAGAATCCCCCAGGGAGGGGCTGGGGGCGTGGCTCAGTGGTAGAGCCCCTGCCTAGAATCCCCCAGGGAGGGACTAGGGGCGTGGCTCAGTGGTAGAGCCCCAATAGCAGTAGGACACTTGAATAGCATATGCAAGTTTCAACTTCTAAATGAAGACACAATATCCATACTGTGGGTTCTGGACTATAAATCCCTTACCTACATTCTCTGACTTAACCCCACATCTTTGAAAAGATCTTTGTGGTTAGATATCAACTAAAGGAGGATGGAAGGAAAGCATTTGTCTCCACAGATACTGACAGAGTAGAAATTTTCCTCTGCTGTTGAGCTGATGTGTAGAGAGAACAAAAGTCCCAGGTCTGCTAGATCCATCAGCTTTCTCGTCAGTGCTATTTTCTCTTTCGTTGGGAGCACTTTGCAGCCCCTGGCAGTTTCTCTCCTCTTAAGCAAGTACTGGTGCTTTTAAAGCCATCTAGGACGTGAGGCTTGAGATTCCATTTCCTGGCACACAGACAATTCCCTGTTTCCTTGCAGCCCTTCTTTGTGGCTGATGTCACCAAGGGCTGTCGCCTGCCTGGAACACTTCCCTGATAGCCAAGCCAGCAAAAGGCTGCCATGGAATAGATGTTTCTGTTTAAGGCTGATAGGAACTGTGGGGACATTTTTCTCCCTCTCCATCAGTTTCCAAGCTCGAGGTGCAGCTGTTTGCCAGTCTTACAGGTGGAGTTCTGATGAGGTTTGTGGTTGAGCTGAGCAAGGAAGACAGAGAACTGACCGATCCCAGGAGGAAGATATTAGCCAACCCGAAACAAGTGAAAGTGGGCAATTTTAAAACAGTTTGGAGGAAACATGACTTGTTGCTCCCATACTAGAACCAGAGTCGAGTGAGTCAGTCTTCGTGCCTGTGTGTGTGCGTGTGTGTGTGTGTGTGTGTGTGTGTGTGCATTCGTCCGAGGATGAGTGAGTCTGTGTATGCCTGTGAGCCTGTGAGCCGACATGCCTGTAAGCGCACAAGCATGCGTGCCAGCGAGCACGCCTGCCTGTGAATGTCATAGGATACATGTGTGTGCACATGTGTGTATACAGAAACCAGAGATCAATATCCAGTGTTTTCTTCAGTCACTCTGGACATGGCTTTTTTGAACAAGGTCTCTCCCTAAACCCAGAGGCCACCATTCAGCTAAACCAGCAGTTTTCAACCTGTGGATCACAACCCATTTGGGAGTTGTAATAACAAATATTGATATTACATGAATGTTTACATGATTCATGCAGTAGCAAAATTACTGTTATAAAGTAGCAATGAAAATAGTTTTGTGGTTGGGGGGTCACCACAACATAAGGAACTGTATTAAAGGGTCACAGTTTTAGGAGAATCAAGAACCACCAACCCAAACTGTCCGGCCAGCAAGAACCAGGGATCCGATCTCAGTCAGCCCCGTGCTGGGATTACAGGCATTCACTTTCATGCTAGGGATCTGCATGCTAGGGATCTGAACTCGAAGCAGATCTTAACGCTTGCATGTCAAATACTTCATTCACGGCCATCTTCCCATCCTTTGAGTTGGCTACATGAAAAAGTATTGTGTCGTGGCTTAACTGTACAATGTCTCCATATTTCAGTGCTTGGTCCCACTTGGCAGAGCCATATTGAAAAGTTGTAGAGTCATTGAAAAGAAGAAGCTAGTTGGAGGAAGTGAGTCACTGGAGACAGGCTTTGAGGTTTGATAGATTCACCCCACTTCCTGTTCTATCTTGGGGTGGTTTGAATATGCTTGGCCTACAGGGAGGGGTACAGTAAAGGAGGTGTGGCCTTGTGGGAGGACGTGTGTCACTGTGGAGGTGGGCTTTGAAGCTCCTCCCACGGTGGAAAATTAGTCTTCTCCTGTTTGCTTTCATAACAAGATGGAGAACTCTCAACTCCTCCAGCACTGTGCCTGCCTGGACGCTGCCGTGCTCCCACCTTGATGATAATGGACTGAACCTCTGAACCTGTAAAGCAACCCTAATTAAATGTTATCCTTTATAAGAGTTGCCTTGGTCATGGTGTCTCTCCATGGCAATGGAAACCCCAACTAAGAAGCAAACAGACGACTTTAGGGGGTTGGTTATCTCTTTGCACCAAGTGGGTGGTGGAACTTGAACTCATAATATCAGGCTTGGCAACAAGCTCCTTTACCTGCTGAGCATCTCGCTGGTCCCCAAAATAATTGCTGTATGTATGTGCTGTATGTATGTGCATCTGTGTGTGTGCGTGTGCGTGTGCGTGTGTGTGTGTGTGTGTGTGTGAGTGTGAGTGCATGTATATGTGTGTCTATGTGAATCTGGAGGCCAGAGGTCAACCTTGGGTGGTATTTCAGGAACCATCCGCTTTACTTACTTGAGTCTCTCACTGAGACCTGGAGCTTGGCAATCGGCTGGCCAGGAAGCCCAAGAGATCCTCCTGTCTGCAGCCCAGCCAGCAACCCTGAGGTGATAAGCATGCTATACACGGGGTTTTACATTGGGTTTGGGGGCAGAACTGGGTGGTCCTCATGCTCCTACAGTGTGTACCCTGCTGACTGAGCCGTTTCCCTGGGACCTCCACCTGGGTTTTTCCTACTGTGGGTCTTGTTTGATTTGGTTTGAGTTGGGTTGGGTTTCTAAGATGAAGTCCCCTGTGCCCAAGCTACTTTGGAATTCACTACATAGCCTGGGATGACCTCCAACTCTGAATCCCTGGGCCTCCACATCCCAAATGCTAGGATTATAGGTGTGTGCTACCACCAGCAGCTAGAATACTTCTAATGAAGAGTTTATGACTCACTGTCACCCAGCAGAGACCACATGGGCTCTACAGAAACCCTGGTATACTTAACCACTTGTGACTTTTCTGATTCAGATTCTATTTCACCTGAGTTTCCACAAGGATCATTATGGAAACAGCAGACAAATATTTAAGTACAAGTTCCTAATGTGATTTCGCAGTGGAAAAATTAAAGGCTGAGAAAATTCCTAGCCATTGACTTCAATGTTTCAACAAACTGGGAAAAGATTGCAATTATCCCTTAAATGGAAAGTTCTAGAAACACATCTCTCATTTTATAACAGAAACCCCACAGGCTGAGAATCAAATCCATCTGGGGGTGGGGAAAGACATCGCTTTAAGTTCACTGTAAAATATAACAGTGTAATGAGAGAATGTCTGCTATGAGAGAATTTCCTGGAGGAGAGGATGGGCCAGGAAATAGGCTGCTGCATTTACCCAGCGATTAATGTGACCCAGAGCTTTGGTGAAAGTTCTCAAATTTCCTTTCCTTCACAATTCAAAGGCTGGTATTTTTATGCAAATTTTGTAGATGTTTGAAAACTGAGCCTCAGAATTTAAATGACCTTCCAAAGGTAGAACAGCCAACAAGGCTCAGCAGTTAGCAGCCCTTACTGCTCTTGAAGAGGGAGGACCTGAGTTCAGTTTGAAGCACCCACATCCAGCAATTCACAACCACCTAGAACTCCATCTCTAAAGGATCTTCTGCCCTCTTCTGGTAGGTAACTCAATGTGTACACACACACACACACACACACACACACACACACGCATACAAACATACAGAGACATACACTTTATTATAAAATAAATTAAATTTTAACAAATAAATAAAATAAACCTTAATTAAAAGTACCAGTAAATATGTCTGAGAGTTTCTTAAGTATTTTAATCTTACCTATATATGTGTTATAATAGAAAACTCACTTGTATGGATAATATAACCAAAAAGGAAACTAATAAAACAAAACTATATAATGAATGATAATACAAATACATGACAGTGATGTTTCACAGCGTGTTTTATATTAGATATACAGGGGTCAATAAGAAGGAAATAAATGTTGCACATGATATATTTAAATATTACCTTTTCCTGTTGCTATGATAAAATACTCTGGAAAAGCAAAATAAAGGAGAAACAGTTTGTTTGGATGACTCTTTAATATGGCCTCTTTAACTTATGCTAGTATGTCAAAGTCTATCCATATTATACTGTAAACGTATCTTTTATTCTCTTGTAGTAATTTGTCATCCTCGAGATTTCCTGCCTCTGTCAGCTAACTTAGACCTTGTCCTGGAAACTTCTAGCCTCCATACAATCTCATCTAGGCCTAGAATGTTTTCAGGAAGTCTAAGACTTCCTGCTGAATAAGCTCACCTTGTCTAACCATTTCTGAACGCTGGCTTGCTGATTCAAATCAGCTGTTCCAGCTCAAACTCCTCTCCAAGCTGATTGATTCAATCTGTCTTCTTCCTAAGCCTCTGACTGAATTGTTCTGCTTGGCCTCAAACTAACTCTGGCAATCTGTTCTAATCTTGTGGCTCCTTCTCATTCTCGGGCTCATTCTGTCTTCACTTGAGTCTAGTTGAATAACTCTCTCTGCAATGTGTCTCTGAACAACTGTCCTG
Source organism: Apodemus sylvaticus (assembly GCF_947179515.1). NCBI lineage: Eukaryota > Metazoa > Chordata > Mammalia > Rodentia > Muridae > Apodemus > Apodemus sylvaticus. The sequence continues at coordinate 35,513,463 of NC_067493.1, read as the reverse complement.
ATAAAACTGTCTCCTCTCCTTTTCTCTCTGTGCTGCTCTCTTAAGTAGCTCCCCTTTCCTCTCTGTTCTTGTGAGAGCTGGGCATATCCTATTCAGTCAAATCTTTCTCTGAATCATCACTTTGTCTGCCCCTCCTTTAGGCATCAATTTCAAATATGTCTGCTTCACTCTACAAACTAAATTTACTTTCATTGTTTAGGATTAAAGATGTATACTAAGGATGTATCTGTATTCCAGCCAGAGGGAGCAAAGGTGTGTGCTAAGGGTGAGCTACACCACAACTAGAAACAGGTTTTTTCAATCTCAGGGTTCACAGTGTGATCAAATATCCTGAAACATTATACCATGTCAGTATTTTATTCCTTTTTATGGAGAAGTACTATTCCATTGCATTGATAGACCACATTCATTTGATGTATCCAGTTGATGGCAGGTTCAGTGGCTTATCCCTTTTGGCATTATGAATATCGTTGTCCAAGAGCCTTCACATACAAATCTTTGTTTGAATATGTCTTCAATTTCTTAGGATATACACTAAGGAACTGAGTGGCTGAGTCTTATAGGAACTCTGCTGTCAACTTCTTGAGGAGACATAGTCTGATTCTCAGCAGCTGTTTCCTTGTAATCCTGGAGCATGTCCTTTCAACACTGTTCTAGGGATTAACACTTTAATTAATTCTCACAGACCATTCTGCCTAAGGGCTATATACATCATGAAACAGTAAAGATAAACACAAAATTTCACCTACTAGGCAGTATATCAGCCCTTCTACACATTCCAGTAATAAATGATCCACCCAGGACTTCACCTTGAAGACCAATGCTGACCACAGGCCATTCTCTTGAACTCTGGCCTCTGTTGCTCTATCTAGAACCCAATGCCCTATTGGGTGACTTTTCCTGTGGAGATATAAGCAAGCATCCATTGACTCTAGTTAGAACACCACTGACAGGACAAAGATATTCTACCCAACTCTAGCTAAGGAACCCATGAGTTTGTTGGGCTTCCTTACATGGACAAAGGGTTACATACAGAAGCATGGACAAATAAAAGAAAGCTGTATCTCTGAAAAGCCCATCAAAGCAGAGGTAACAACTCATAAAAACTACATTCCCCAAAGATTTATGCATTACTTCTAGGCAGTTCTGGTGATGAGAGCATCCCCCTAACAATTGCTGTTTGTAGAACTTTAGGGAGAGGTTTTGTGAAGCCTGTAAATTTCCAGAACTTTCTGAGACTTGTAAGTTGCATCTTATTTCTGAGCCTTAGATTCCCTACACGCAGAAAGGAATGCTTCAGTTTGGAGGAGAGAACTGTACAATATGCCTGTAGTCTGAATTGTCTAATCCAGCCCCAGTATTAGTAAGACAGCACTGAAGACCAAATGATGACAATTCCACAAGCAGATGTGGGGAGGGAGCTGCAATTATTGATGTGAGCTGTCAACTTGACAGAGTCTAGAATCATCTGGTAGATGAACCTCTGGGCATACATCAACTGAGGTGGGAAGACCTTTAGGAATGGCACCATCCCTGGTCAGATGACGTCACTGAGAAAGAGAGCTGGAAAGCAGCAAAAGGATCCTGCATCCACATCCCCCTGCACCCTGATGATGGATCCTGGATGAACCACTAGCTGCTTCAAGATATGGCTGCCTTAGCTTAGTCTTTATGTGGGTCCCAAACAACTGGAGTGAGGGCTATCCCAAAAGCTGTTGCCTGTACATGAGATACGTTCTTCTACCTGAGCTGTCTTGTCTGCCTCAGTGCGGGTAAGGATGCACTTAGCCTTGAAGATTTAATGGGCCAGGGTAGGGGTCTATCCAAAGGGGGGGGGATCTCACCTGTTCAGAGGAGAAGGGGAGGGATGGGGAAAAGGATTGTGGGAGGGAGTAATTGTAAGGGGGCAGTGAGAAGAATGTAAAGTGAATAAGTAAAATTAAATATTACCAATTAATTACTTAACTGATTAATTAAAAGATATGGTTACCTTGTTTCCTCTTACAAGATAAAATGTTGCTACTTTTGAACTGTGAGCCAAAATAAACCATCTCTCCTTCAAGGTGCTTCTATTAGGATATTCTATCACAGCAACAGGAAAAGAAACAAAGACCCCCAGCCCTCACTGGGGAAACAGAATATGCAAGGTTTGAGGATTCAGAGTGAGAACTACAGAAGGTACAACTGGGCCAAGGTAAGTAAAGGAGGAATTCAGGGTGAGAGAAAATGATGAGAGCAAAAAGGAAGAGACTCAGCCAGAGTGACAGATGCTGCCAGTTGGAGCAGACAAATACGTCAGAATGTTAAGTGGGTTCCAGATTCCAGGATACTCAGGCTTCATAGAAAGTCAGATCCCCAAAGTGAGGTGTGTGGCAGAAGCCAGTACAGCCTTTATCAGAGTAAAAAGAAATGCAGCCAAGCCTGAATTGCTTACACACACACACACACACACACACACACACACACACATGTGCGATCATGCACCTGCATCTCATTCTGACTAAATTGTGTTAGTGGCTCTAAGAAAGTTCCAACACCAGTCACTCTTTGAAATTGACAATAAAAACAGTAATATGTTCTTGTCAGGAGCAAATATACTGGAGCATTTTTCATATTATAGACAAAGAGTTTGGGGCATGCATCTTTGCCTTTTGCAGCCCTGAGAAAGCAAGGAGCGGGTGTTGAAATTTAGAAAAGGTTACCCGCATTTATGTATTACCTCAAAGCGGTGGAAAATGAAAAAATCCAAAGTTTCATCTTCCTTTGGTTTCCAAGGAGACGAGCGGGTTTGCATTCCAGGATTCTATTTCTCTCTCAATAAGAGAAGCAGGTGCACGCTTCCCAGTGCAATGTAAAGAAACACAGCTCATTGCTCAGACGAGACGCTCACGACTGTGACCAAACACCTAACAGGAGCAATTTAAAGGACGGTTTACTTAGCTCATGGTTTCAGAGACTCTTAGAGTAGCAGTAAAGACAGCTTCGTTCCCGGCACTTGGAATGGGTGGCAGAGGTCTTCACCCCACAGCGGACCAACAAGCACAGATGGAGGCTCAGCTCGGGGCTGCCTATTTCATTACTTTTTTTTATTATTAATCACGGGGACTAGATACATAGCTCAATGGTTACGCATGCTTGCTGCGGAGGATTGGAGTTGAGATGGAGAAACTCACATTAAGTAACTCACAACCTCTGGCTTCAGGAGGATCTGGTGCCCTCTTCTGGCCTCCACAGGTACCTGCACCTACCCACACCCAGACACCCACACAAACAGGTAATTCTTTTAATCCTTGTTTGAAAGCCACAGGCAGGGTTGAGAGATGACTCTTGGGGGAAGTCCATGTCCTGCAAGCATGGGGACCTGAGATCACACTCCAGAGCACACGCTTTAAAAAAGTGAGCATGGTGGTCTACACGGGTAACCAGCCTCAGCACTAGAAGACAGAGTGTATCGTAGAAGCCACACACATCCCATAAGGATCTCCATACCCGGCCTTCTGCAGACCTCTCTCTTTTACCCTTTAGGAACCAAGCAATGAAGTATGTTCAAAGACCTGCTTTTCATGTTCTCTCCCTTACCGTCAACCACTTCTCACACACCGCTGTAGACTTCGAGTCTCATGGTACAGCGTCTGTACAGTAAGAGCTTAGTAAATGTTAATGGAATTCATGAATGGATTCCAAGAGATGTGGGTGAGGATGTCTGCTCAGCAATAACAGTTCTCACCTCAAGGATGATAAGGGATTCGGTACTGTAGGGTGTGGAGAGCTGGTTTAGCTCTTGGGGCTCTTGCAAGGGACCCAGAGTCTGGTTCTCAGCAGATTCAGGAGATCAGGATATCCGTAACAACTGCACCTCCAGCTCCAAAGGATTCCATGCCTTCTTTTAGCTCCCGCAGGTACCTATGCTCACTCACACACACACACACACACTAACAATAAACTAATTATAAAAATATGCCCAGATATGCCCAGTTTGTTGGAGCACGCCTTTAATCCTAGCACTTGGGAAGCAGAGGCAGGTGGATCTCTGTGAGGCTAGCCTGGGCTACAGAGTGAATGCTAGGCTAACCTGGGGCTGCACCATGGGGCCTTGTCTCAAAGTTACAGCAAAGATCATAATAACAGAAGGGCAATCATAAAAATCCATTATATTCACTATAGAAATGTCAGAATGGAACCTATTCTTTTACACAAGCGATATACGTGAGTTTAAAAGGGGTCAAGATGTGTGGCTAGGCCTCAGACCCAGTATTCCTCAGCTTCTTATTACTAAGACAAAATGTCTGACAGGAAAAAAATCCCCTCTATAGTTATTCTCTTCTTTCTGGGATGGCCCTGCCTTCCAGAGTCTCAGAATACACCTTTCCTGGACTCAATCTGCCCAGGTTCCCTCTGCTTTTCTCAGACAATAGCATCACTAAAGGCAAGTACATCAATTCAACACTGGTTTACGAAACAGAATTGAAAGCAAGAAAGTCTGTCAGATTGATCCCCACAGATGAAGCCTGCCAAGTCTCTCTCTTACAAATGAGCCAGAACGTGGCAGAGTTAAGGCTGTGACCAGGAAGACCTATTGTCTCACTCAAAGCCAGAGTCCTTGGCACCTCTGAGATGACCCATTGTCACCAGGTGTGGCCCATGCTCTGTACTTATCAGTTTTCAGGTTGCTGTGACCAAGAACATGACAAGAAACAATTTCAAGAAGGAAGGGTGTGTTGGCTTCCAGTTTGAGCATCCAATCCATCTTGGCCAAGCAGCATGAGAACACTGTGTTGTCTGGTCACATTGTAGCCACAAACAGGAAGCAGCGAGCAAAGCAAGAACTAGAGACCTGCCATGAAAACTTAAGTCTCACCCCTAGTGACCCCCTTTCTCCCGTGAGAGGCACCACCTCTCAGGGTTCCCACGATTTGCTCAAAGCTGGAAAGATAGCTCCGTTTGTACAGTGCTCACTCCACTGTAATGAAGACCTGAGTTTGTATTCATGGCACCCATGTAGAAAGCTGGAGGCACTAGCAGTAGCTTGTAAATCCAGTTAGGAGGGATGGGAACAGAGCTACCAAGAGATTCACAAGCCTGTCAAATGGCCTGCAAGTCACGAAAGGATCGTGAGGGGCACAGCTTTCAGGACTCATCACCCATGCTGGGTGGAGGAAGTTTTTCAGTACCTTAGCTGCCTCTCAGCCAGCCCTGTTTCTGTGGGCAGCATCTCACACACACTTCTGTTGTAACTCCAGTAAGGTCCCACCACACTGGACTTTAGTGAAGGCGTCTTGGGATGCCTATTTGGGGTGAATAGTGTGTGTGTGTGTGTGTGTGTGTGTGTGTGTGTGTGTGTTTTCTTGCCCAGAAAAAGGCTCACAATATATATGTACATGAACATGCATGTACCTGCGCATGCACACACCACTGCCACCTACTGGAGACCAAGTATTCAAACACATGGGCCTATGGGTTACATTTTACATTCAAGCCATGACACCATCGCTGTTTCTTCTTTCCTCCTCTGGCATATTTCAGCTCCCCTATACATTTATTCCCCCCTTATACATTTCAACAGGTTTCTTTGAGAAAAATAATGCCACCCTTTCCCTCTGTCCATTCCACAGTAGTAACAAAGGGCTCCCTTGGCTTCTTCATTGTGATCTCAGATTCCTCTAAGGGAAGGCTTGTTTAATTGCCAGGTCTTGGCCACACCCAGGGTTCCTACTGAGGACTGAAAATGAAGCGCTCAGTTCTCTCCGGTCTGTTCTGAACTTGGCCTTGCGATCACAGAAGTCAGCCAAGTTGTCCCTAGAATTTAAGATCTGTCCTCATAAACACTGCACAATAAATGAATCCAGTAAAGGTTGCTAAAGTCCCGTTTCCCCCCCCCCCAGAAGACAATAGGAAACACCAGAGAGTCAGTCAGTCAGTCCCTGCACTGGGAAGTCCCTTGCTGGGAAGAAGAATAGGGAAGAATGTTCTAGCAGTCAGGTGGACACGGCTGAGGCAGAAGCTTTAAGGTCTAATAGCATGACGTGGCAAACAAACAGGTAGAAAAAGGTTTTTTCATGTATTTATGGAATGTGTGTGTGTGTGTGTACATGGGTGTGTATGTGTATGGTGTGTGTGGTATGGTGTTGCGGAAGTGCATGTATGTACACACATGTGTGTGTAAGAGTATGTATGTGCTTGTATGTGTCCATGTAGGTTTGGAGGACCAAACTGAGGTCACTGGGCTTGACAACAGGGGCTTCTATTCTGTTAGCCATTTTGCCAGTCCCCTTTGTTTTAGAGATAGAATTTCATGCTAAGATCAAAGGCACACATCACCATGCCCAGTTCGTGCAGTGCTGGGAATCAAATGCAGGAATTTTTGCGTGCTCGACAAACATTCTACCAACTGAGGCACATCCCCAATTCTAGAATCTGTTCGCTTGCTTGTTTTTAATTATTATTCCTCTCATGAAAATTCATCTGAATTTCAGATCTAGAGTTCAGAGCACCCAAGACAAACCCTCTCTGTCACTCCTCCTTACCTGGGAGGATTTTACACCTAAGATGGTTGGAAGGGACTGGAGAGATGGCTCAGTGGTTAAGAGCACCCCCTGCACTTGCAGAAGAATGAGATTCAGTTCCCAGCACCCACATAGAGTGGCACATAATCACTGTGACTCCAGCTCCAGGGGGTCTCACACCCTCCTCTAGCTTCCCCAGGAACTCACACATATGTGCACCTACCCATGCCACCGATACACATGTTTTTTTTTAATCAATAAAATAAATCTTTAAAAAAAAAAATAAAAGTTCTCCTTGACTAATAAATTTGAGGTGAAAGGAATGTCCGCTATTACTCTGAGTGATTAGATCCAGGGAACAGCACTTCCTTTGGATTTCCCTTCCTTCGGTCCATTTTTTTTTCCCAAGGCAAAAGCAAGCATGAGATAAATCTCCCAGCCTTTCTCCCAACACTCGCATAACAAATCTCACTTAAGGCAGATTTAAAATGCAGTATTGTGGAGTGGTACCTATTACTTGCGACAGCACGATGCTCTTCCCCACAAGTCTGGTCACCATTATATATAATTTATGAATCCAGCCCAGAGACAAGCTACGGAGAAAATGAACACAGACTCCAGTGTCTGTGGTAATGAAGTCGCTTTCTGGTTTCATGTCCCTCTGAGTTCAGGCTCTCATTTCCACTTCTCGATTTCTTTCCCAAATTTGTTACCAAAGTGACGGACGCTCCCATTGACTGTCTTTCCCTCATCCCTTCCGGCGGCTTCCTCCCCTGCCATCCAGTACAAGCCGTGGCCTTTTGCTGGGCCATGCACTTATTTTCCAATTACCGTGGGTAAACAGGGATGAACCTGCAATTGAATCGAAGCTCTTGACTCTGCGGATCCGATCTTCTGCAAATTTTGCGCAATTGAAACGTACACATCAAAGCTGTCGTCTATGGAAATGACAAGTGTTGGGTTTGGTGGGGGAGGGGAGAATAATAATGATCTTTTCGTGCAAAGAGCAATTTCTGCAGGAGACACCGTCACCCCCGAAGCAACTTGGTGTTCCAAAAAGACACATTTCCAGGTCTGTCAGAGTGGCGCTGTCGTTTGTTTTCCTTGAGAGCGACTGCCCATCAAACCTCCATTAGCAGGTTGGAAATGTATTTAGGAACCCGACAGGTAGTATTCAGAGGGTTAATGACTGCTGATTTATGAATACTGAGTGGCATTTCGGCAATTGGAGTCACAGTGATGGCTGGGGCTGCAGCCAACACACCACCATTCAAGCAGGAGCAATCATTCAAAGCTGGTTAAATGCTTCTGATTTATGACCTTCACCTTCCGGGGTCCACTCGATTGGCTCTCTCAGTGTGTAAATTCCAAACCTGCAATTCCCCCTGCACCCGCCCCCAGAGAGTCCATTTAAGTCAACATTATGCATGCACCGTGAGAATGGGGGAATTCTCCCCTCTCTTATTTCACTCATTAAATTTGCTCAGCGCATCCTGCAATTAAAATTTCATATAGATTTCTTCTTATGATTGACATTTGGCCTTGATGAAACAAGTTCAGATTTGGCCTCTTGGAAGATTTGGAGGAGGGGAGGGGGGTTCTGGATGGTGTTTCCAGGGAGGTGAGGAGGTGCTAATACTCTCATTAGCATTTTGAGCTGGCTAAACAGTAAAGGGCTGGCTCCACTTCCAAATGAAAGACACTTGGGACCCAGGCCAAGAACAAGAAATGAAGCCAATCAGCTTTGAACACTGTTCTTGTTTAGTTCAACACTATGAAAGGAAGACACTCGCGGGCTCTTAGAGCAGATAGAAATCTTTGTAGATCTGGTAGATTAGAAATTCTGCGTTTCAGCGATAGACCAGGTACCCGAAGGAAACAGGACTTCCCCCAGCTTGGCAGAGACATAGCCATTTGGAGACTTCTTCCTTCTAAATGTTCCTTAGGAGTTTTGCTAGGTGACTACATGTCCAGATCCTGCCATATGAAACAGAGAGCTAGATTGGAAGAAACTTATTTGGCAAAGATAGTGGTATCAATGAAGTTAGCCAAAGATAAGCCTTGTAAGCATAAGGACCTGAGTTCATTTCCAAAATATATATAAAAATAAAAAGCCAAGTGTGGTGGAAAGTATGTGTATCCCAGTGTTAGGGAGACAGAGAGAGGTGGGTCCCTGGGGCTCACTGGCTAGACAACCCAAGCCAGTGAGAGACCCTACCTCAATAAAACAAATAGATGACACGTGGAGGAACAATAAGCTGAGATTCTCACCTGATCTCCACACACATATGCAAGTCTATGTACCTGCATACCCTAGACCTCCCATGGTGTAAAATTGGCCAAGACTAGGGAGGTGGTCCAGCAGACATGAGTGTGGATTGCTCCCGTAGAGGACACAAGTTTAGATCCCAGTATCCACACCAGATGGCACACAACTACCTGTAACTCCAGCTCCAGGGAATGTGATGCTCTCTGCTGGGCTCTCTGGGCACCTACACTCACGTGCACATATACCCAACCACAGACATACATATAAACATTCAGAAACTTCTTCCTTCTAAGTGGTGCATAGAAGTTTTGCTAGGTGACCACATGACCAGATCCTGCCATCTGAAGTGTTAAGGAAATAAAAGAAGACTTTTAAAATTAAATGTGTCCAATTTCAGGCTAGTTACATGATGCCATTAATCTCGTAAGATGCCCACATTTGACTCTTGACAGCAAAAGAAGAACTAAAGGATTGGCTCAATCAGGAAAGTGCTTGTCATGCAAGTGTAAGAACATGAGTTCAGATCCGCAGAACCTATATAAGACAAACAAGGCACAGCCATGCATGTCTAAATCCCAGAGCTAAATAGCTCAGAGGTAAAGTTCCTGCCTCAAACTGCTCAGCTGGATGCTGAAAGCATAGATCATTGATGAACCACTTGCCTAGAATCAATCCCCCAGTGATAGATTGGAAGCATGGCTCAGTGTTAGAACACCTGCCTAGAATCCCTAAGTGAGGGGCTGGGGGCGTGGCTCAGTGGTAGAGCCCCTGCCTAGAATCCCCCAGGGAGGGACTGGGGGCGTGGCTCAGTGGTAGAGCCCCTGCCTAGAATCCCCCAGGGAGGGGCTGGGGGCGTGGCTCAGTGGTAGAGCCCCTACCTAGAATCCCCCAGGGAGGGGCTGGGGGTGTGGCTCAGTGGTAGAGCCCCTGCCTAGAATCCCCCAGGGAGGGGCTGGGGGCGTGGCTCAGTGGTAGAGCCCCTGCCTAGAATCCCCCCGTGAGGGGCTGGGGGCGTGGCTCGGTGGTAGAGCCCCTGCCTAGAATCCCCCAGTGAGGAGCTGGGGGCGTGGCTCGGTGGTAGAGCCCCTGCCTAGAATCCCCCAGTGAGGAGCAGGGGGCGTGGCTCAGTGGTAGAGCCCCTACCTAGAATCCCCCAGTGAGGGGCTGGGGGCGTGGCTCAGTGGTGGAGCACTTGCATAACATGTTCAAGGCCCTGGATTCCAACCCCACCACTGCAAAACTATGAAAGGGAAAAAGGTAAAAACAATGATGATGGTTGGGACCTGAGGTTTTTCCTGTCTGGATTTCTCTAACACCTGCAGACCTTCAAGAAGAGATGGAGGAATAAGAGAGAGTTGGAGAATGAGAGAGATGGCAAAAGGTAGAAGGAAGGAAAAGAAGGAAGGAAGGACATTGGCAGAATGTATTCTCAAATTTGAGTGAAAAAATCCAGTTCCAATTTCAGCCCTATCATCTCCTATCTCAACTTCCATTTTTAAAACTGTAAAATAGAGATCAAGTTCCACGTCTGTCACAGGCTTCATGGAAGAGTTCCATAAGATAGGACATGCAATGGCACCTCCCACCAGAAGCCATATGAACATCACTCGGGAATCAGGAACTGAATCTGGAAGGTTCACCAGTGTAGAATAAGACGCTCCTCCTGGCTGCCTACAGGTGGCAGTCTCTCTCCTCCTGCTTGCCTTCAGAGCATGAAGAGTCATGGGTGTCTCTCCTCTACACTGCAGGCTTGCCTAATATGGCTCTCCTAACCTCAGAGCCAAGTTGGAGACAAAACAGCAACTGACTTGCCCATTTTCATCCTAATTGGCCCAGGCTCAATCAAAACCCCCCTTTGGCAAGCATTCTGTTCCACAGTTAGCCAATAGGCTTCAGTTAACTGGTGACCAACTGTTGTTTATCGTGTGGATTCCAAATTCCAGGCAGAACTACACTGAGGACATGGGAAATCTTTCAACAGGCAAAAATCCCATTGGGTGGACAAGCACATTAGGACTCTAGCACTGCAGGTAGAGGGGTTTGGTTGCCCAGGAAGTGAGTTCTCTGCCTGGCACAGGAACCATGAGCTCATCCAGTCTAAATGACAGATCCAGGCACTGAATTCTATCAGCGCATTTGCCTCTGTGCCTGTTGCCTCTCAGGGCATTGGCTTACCTTCTACATCACCAAGTGTGGTGGTTTGAATATGCTTGGCCCAGAAAGTGGCACTATTAGGAGGTGTGGCAATGTTGGAGTAGGAGTGGCCTTGGTGGTGGAAGTATGTCACTGTGGGAGTGGGCTTTGAGGTCCTAGTCTCAAGCTCTGCCCAAAATGTAATGAAACTCTCCTCCTGGCTGCCTGCATATGACAGTCTCTCTCTCCTCCTGATTACCTTCAGATCATAATGTAGAACTCTTGGCTTCTCCAGTACCAAGTCTGCCTGCACGCTGCCATGCTTCCCACCATGATGATAATGGACTGGCGTTCTGAAACTGTAAGCCATGCCTAATTAAGTGTTTGCCTTTATAAGAGTTGACTTGGTCATGGTGTCTCTTCAGAGGAATAGAACCCTAACTAAGACACCAAGCAAAAGTAGACATCACTCTAGGCTGGTGGGTTCATATTCTCCATTAACTATTTAGAAGAGTGGTAAGCAACTCAGAGAAAAGTGGAAGTGTTATTTATTGGCAAGCATTACATCTCTCTGAATATCAAGGAACACTAGAGATGGGAGCCACTGTCTCTAAGAAGGGCCTTAGGATACCTAAAAAGATATCCCAGTCCCAATGTTGCCTCCCCTTCAAATTTTGGTCTTTAGGAGTCCACTCAACCCTTCTGTAACAATGATTGTGTCCATATTTCTGTCCACAAACACAGGCATAATCACAATAGAATCTCCAACTTTAGTACATGGGTTTAGAAAAAAATTGTTGGTTGGTTGGGGTATAAGTAGCCATCCTTCAGACTTCTCTTTGTGTTGTAATGGGGGAAAGAATCTCACTGCACGTGAGGAGAAATGACCTACTTTTGGAGAAATGTCGACCTACTGCTGAAGACAGAAATGCAGAATGAGGCTATTCCTCTTCATCCTAGGGGCCCAGGGCTTCAGCAGCAGAGTAGAATAGGGTTGATGAATGGAAGACACGGCGTGCCACTCACCATCCATAATTCATTTCCTTCACTTGATCTTTAGAAAGGGAATATTTGCAAAGTACTTGATCATTGGGCATGATGCTAGGAACATTTGGTAATAATTGGAACATAAAGCATTGTTGTGAGCCTTTGCCTAGGTGGACTATATTAATTCATACTAGATAGAGAGGCTAAGACAGATGGCTAAGTCCTTTCAAGGCTCCAGAGATGGATCCAATTGAGGACCCAAGAGAACTTAAGAAATAAGAGATGGACTGACACATGGGCACACATAATGGTGGGATTAGGTGGACTGGACTCTCTGATGGGAAAACCACAGCACTCCCAGAAGCTCTGTGTTTATTATTTAGCATTGAATAGAGAGGTAGGTTATTGCATATAGTTGAAGAAGGAATTGAAGTTATTGCAGGTAAATAAAGAGTCAGAGTCTCTGGACCAAGGAGGCAGGCTTAGCTAATCTCAATTGGAGAGGTCTCTACAGGGGAGCAGTCTTCAGACTGTAAATATACAGAGGAAGAAAACTCCATGGTCATTTTCTACATGCACTATCAATATTCACACTCACTCCAGGCAGATGCAACCAGTTCCCTGAGCCTAGCCTGGGGAAGGCTTTGACTTTTCCCCATGAGTATGAGGCTCTGAGATCCTTGGCATGGTCATGGTCATGTCACCAGCACACAGTCACACAGGACATCACTGGCTCAGGGCTTTCTCTGAACCCACTAACAGACCAAAAACATAATTACATCCAACTGAAGCTTGGTGAACCAGTGACTTTATTGGGGGTACTTACAAGAGCACATAGCTTCAGCACCTTCACTACCAAAAAGACACACACACACACACTAGCATATAGATCCCTGCACAATGTGCACACAGCTAGACCACCAAAGAGTTACCTATCAACTTCCAATTATATGTTTCTTGGGAAAGGGGAAGAGTCTACCAAGTCTTATAAGTTTCCTGAACCTCTGGTTCTTGCAAGTTTGCTTGGGTGTTTTAGGAGCTTCCCCCGTTCCATGAAAAAATGTTTCAATCCACAGAAAACATCTACATGGCTGACATATAAAGCAAAGTCACAGCTATTAGAGCACTAATGACAGACCAAAGAATGAGTTTGTTTGAGTTACTTACAGGATCAGTGACGAACATTTATTTACTTAAAAGAACATAGACAGTGGTCCCAATAAAAAGCCAACCCCAACATAACTCTGTAACAACTGACAAAAGCTGCATCTTTGGAGCTCCTTGAACAATTTTCAGGAAGCTCCATGGAAAAATAGCATCTTTGTCAGCAATTGCTATTGCTAATACAACCTTAGGGAAAGGCCTTGTGAATCTTGCAGCTTTCTGAGATTTTCAGGTTTCCTGAACTTCCTGAAACGTGTTTCCTGAGGCTTATAAATTTCATGCATTTCCTGAGCCTTGTAAGTTGTATATGCTTTCCGCCTCCGTACTGGAAGGACCCTTTACATTCAGAGGAAAGAGCTACACAATGTTGCTTAATTTGGCAAGAAGACAGATCTAAAAGCAGATCAATGAAAGAAGACACCACAGATGCACAGACCTGACAAAGACCAAGTAGTTGCCTACTTTGTAACTACTCGCCAAGTAGTGAGGTAGTAATCAAACCTGCCTCATGAGAAGGTCATGGGAGATTTCCTAAGAAGGGGATCATTTAAGTTGAGTAAAGATTTATGAAGCAACATTATGACGGCATGATGGCTGATAACCATTGTTGGTGTGAAAGGAGTTTGTGTGTGAGAAGACTGGAGAGGGTGACTAGAGGGCAGTCTGGGCTATTCATACCATGTTTTGTTTTTCAACTTTTAGAAACTTTATTTTCCTTCCACCTTCCTTCCCTTTGATCAGATGTCTGCAAAGGGGCTCAGGACCACTCAGCGGTGGCTCTAACACACTCGGCGGTGGCCTGCAGTGTGGGAGCTGCTGACCAGTCCTCAGTGGCTGGCTGTCCACTCCAGTCTTCTGTGGGAGTTGTTTGAGTTACTTATAGGAGCAGTGATGAACGTTTATTTACTTAAAAGAACACAGACAGTGGTGTCCTGCACACCCTCAGACCAGTCAGCCACCTCAGACTGAGGAGCAGTAAACTCAGGAGCTGGTGTGATCCATTTGCCCTGGAATTCCTCCTTGGTCACAGCCTCCTCAACAGCAACTTGCTCCTCCTTCTCAATCCCCTGCAGGACTCTGTAGAAGTGAAAATCAGGTATAACCACCCATGGATGCTCAGGGAGGCAGTACCTCACATGTGCAGGACATCCCAGGCCAGCATCCGCCACATCAGACCCACTGAGTGAGCTCCCTTGTCGCATGGGATGGCAATACCCGCATTGCCCAGGGGAGAATCTGTGTCACACAGAGCAATGGCGGACAGCAATAAGAGGCCTCTCTGAGGGGCTAGTGCTCAACCCTGGGATCAGTCAACACTAGAAGGCATGGCTCCCTGAGGAGTGCTTGGATTTGGTTAGTGAAGGTCCCAGGTAGAAAGCAGCCAGCGACGGAAGTGGCTCCAGTTCACTTCAGCAAACTTCAGCACAGCCCACTGGCCAGTGTTCTCGGAGGAGACGATGCTGAGAGCTCCAGCCTCTCCCAGGGTCTCTCTAGATTTATGACGTAGATACAGTCACTCTCCCTTTTGTAGACATACTGCTTCATCTGAAAGTCAAGGTTGGTGCCACCGAAGTGGCTTCCCGCAGCAAGGAATCTGAGGACATCCCCCTCCTTCATCTGCAGGACACCAAGGGCTCCAGACATTGTGTAAGTTTCCCTTTAAGTTATGACAGGAATCAAGAACGCCATATTGACCTCTCCCTGGGCAGCACGGAAAGCTACTCGTGCCATGTTTGAAAGGATTGCTATAAGCTTAGGGCCCCCAACACCAAGTTCTCAGCACCAAGGAGATTTTTGTCCCAGAGAGACAGAGGGCAGGGAATAAGAGACAGAGACAGGAAATAGAAGACTAGGCAAAAGATGAAGGGAACAAGGGAGAGAGATATTTGTTCCTGGGGGTGAGGGCCCAAAGGACTACCTCTGGATAGAGAGGAGACAGACACAGCCCATAAGAAAATGTCAGTTTATAAAGGTAAAAGGGGAAAGCCCATGTTTGGATGAGGTGTTTTCATTTTAATTGGGCATGTTGATTAGGTTAGACAAAGGAGGCTTTTGAATACTGGACTTTAGTGCTTTGATAGCTGGACCTTGGTAGTCAGCCTCGGGAGGACACAGTAGCCAGATAAGGGAGTGGACGTTGAGGGCTAGCTTTAAGAATGTAGTTTGACTTTTAGCAAGGAAAGGCTAATGGAAGGCAAGGGCTAGGTCTGCCAGAGCCATGTTTTCCATGCTCGGGCTGGCCAGAGTACCTTCAGTGTTCCTCTAACCAACAAAGCTCGAAGCCTGTCATCCAGAAACTGCGGAAACCGCGTGACGTAGTCCAGGAAACACGCACACAGGAAAGGCATCGCGGAGACAGAAGCATCGTCAAACGTGTGGTTGGGAGAAGATGTCGGTCTTTGTGTGTGTTTTACTCCCTTATAAGAAGAAAAGGTGCAGATATGATGCAAGTGCCAGAATCCAATCACCTAGACCTCACCACTGTCTGAAAAAGAAAATAAGAACCAAAGAAAATACGTCCTGGGATGCACCTTCGGGGTTTGCAAGGGGGTAACATTCACAATCGCAGCTCTCTCATATTGCTCTCTGTAAAGGAATCTTAGTAGTGGCTATTGTCACATGGAGATAATCATTGCTGCCTCATTTGATAAATGTCAGGAGCAAACTTAGTCCATCAAGCTCTATGGCGCTTTAGTTCCTACACAGATGAGATAGATAAAAGGCTGGGGGCGTGGCTCAGCGGTAGAGCCCCTGCTTAGAATCCCCCAGGGAGGAGCTGGGGGCGTGGCTCAGTGGTAGAGCCCCTGCCTAGAATCCCCCGGGGAGGGGCTGGGGGCGTGGCTCAGTGGTAGAGCCCCAGCCTAGAATCCCCCGGGGAGGGGCTGGGGGCGTGGCTCAGTGGTAGAGCCCCTGCCTAGAATCCCCCAGGGAGGGGCTGGGGGCGTGGCTCAGTGTTAGAGCCCCTGCCTAGAATCCCCCAGGGAGGGGCTGGGGGCGTGGCTCAGTGGTAGAGCCCCTGCCTAGAATCTCCAAGTGAGGAGCTCTGGGTTGTGACTCAGTGGTAGAGCTCCACCCTAGAATCTACCAATGATTGGCTAGGTGCGTGGTTCAACTTTAAAGCACTTGCCTGGTATGCCCAAGACCCTAGATTCAATTCTCAGAACAGCAACAACAAAAGAAACCAAAGAAAAGGCAAAGGCTCTATCCAATATTTTTACAACCAAATTCCGAGCAGCATTTTCACAAGAGTCAAAAGATGGAAGCGACCCAAGTCCCACACACGGATGAATGGATAAATACATATGCAAAAGGTAGTCTATCCATACACAGGAACAGCATTCATTCATACCAATGAATGAAATTCTGATGTACTATGCAATATGGACAAGGCTTGCACAGATGCTCAAGGAAATAAGTCAGTCACAGTAGAACTGCCTCAGACTTCTATTTATATGTGATATCTAGAAAACAAATCTATACAGAACAAAAGCTAACATTCCCAGGTGCTGGGCTAGAACTGGAAGTCATTGCCAAGTGAATGCCAAGTTTCTGCTTGGGGTGATGAAGAAATTTGGAACTGGATAATGGTTTCAGTTGTTCAACATTGTACATGTATTAACTATCAGTGAACCAAAATTAAAATGGTGTGTTTGACAAATGTTATCTATATTTTAGTACATTTCTTTTAAGTCAGAACAAAATTACCAGAAATTGATGGACAGTGACTGTCCATCTGAAAGTCAAGTTCTTTTCTCATTGCTGTGGTAAAATTCATGACACAAAGCAACTTATGGAAGGAAGACTTTATCACAGCCCACGATGAGGAAGGACCGACTGGGAGGCGGCCGGTCACACCGCATCCACAATCAGGAAGCAGAGAGTAATGGACGCCGGTGCTCAGCTTGCTCTCTCCTGTACAGTCTAGGACCTCAGCTCGTGGGATGACAGCGTCCACAGCGGCAGGTCTTTTTATCTCCATTTAGTCTCTCAGGAAACATCATTACAGATGTCCTTGATGGTGTGGCTTCCTAGACTGAAGAGATGGCTCAGCAGTAAAAACACTGGCTGTCCTTCCAGAGGTCCCAAGTTCAATTCCAGCGCCCATGTAGCAGCTCACAGCCGTGCGTAACTGTAGCCCCCTGGGAGCCAATGCCCTCTTATGGTATACATAAATGCAGATGAAACCCCTATATACATAAATAAATAAATCTTCTTCAAAGGGATATCTCCTATGTGATACTAAATGCAGTCAAGTTGACAATGAGATAAATAAAAGGCTGTGGGTGTGACTCAGTGGTAGAGCCCCTGTTTAGAATCCCCAGGGAGGAGCTGGGGGCGTGGCTCAGTGTTAGAGCCCCACTTTAACTATCACAATGACAGTGGCAATAATAGACTCTAAAGCACTGGAATCCCATGCTGCAGTCCCAGAACTGGAGAGGCTAAGGCAAGAGGATTGCATTGAAGGCTGGCCTGTACAGAATGACCCTGCATCAAAAAATAAAATACATATTTATATACATTGTTATATGTATATTTTACATATAATATATATATACATACATATAAAGACTGTCTCAAAATTATATATAGACATACAGATACAATGACCTTTCTTCAAAAACAAAAAGACTTTCTCTCAAAGAAATGGGGAAATGTCTCAGGGTTCTTGCTGCACTTCCAGAGGACCTGAATTTGGTTCCCAGCCAGTGTGCATAGCACATTGAGTGGCTCCTAGTCACCTGTCCTTAGCTCCCAGAGATCTGATACCCTGTTCTAGACATCTTAGGCATCCCACACATACCATACACACACACACACACATACCATACACACACACACACACTGCACACATGCACAAACACATACATGTACATAAATAAAAAATACAAAATATACCTTCTTGAAGTCTACATAAGGACTTGGTAGTACAGGCCTTTAAAGCCAGAATTTGAGAGGCAGACTGCAGGTAGAGATCTGTGAGCTCAAGGTCAGCCAAGGCTGCATAGTGAGTCTCCAGTTCACACACACACACAACACACACACAACACACACACACAGAGTAAAGAAGGACCTCTGGGAAGAGGTAACTGGATGTGCTATCAACAGTGTTAATTTACGCAAACAAGAGAAAAATAAAAAGAATACCAAGAACATCAAATATTATTAATACCAAATATTACTCATGATATTCTGAAACAAGGACGTCACAGAACTGTTTTCCCTTCTCTGATACTTGATAGGATTCAATGAGCTATTGTCATGGTTTAAAATGTCTCCTGTGAGTCTCCTATCTCGTACACTTGGTCTCCAGGTTGTACCACTGCACTGAAGGCTGTGGAACCCTTGAGAAGTGGGGCCTGTCTGGTGGAAGGTCGCCAAGGGTGAGTCTTTGAATGTTCCACCGGCTCCGGTTCCATGCCAGCTCCTTCTCTCTTAGTCTACCACGAAATGATGTGTCTCTGGCTGATGCATGCCCTCTGCCAGAAATTACATACTTTGGGGCTAGGCAATGAGCCCAGGTCCTCTGGAAGAACAGAAACCACGCACACAGACAATAAGCTAAATACACATAAGCTACTGATCTTTTAGTGCCCAACATAGACTTCTCCTTGCCCCTCTCTCCTCCCTTCCCCTCCCCTCTCTCTCTCTCAGAGGAAGAACCAGTCACACACCATAAGGAGTAAATTTTCCATTCTCACCACCCAATCATAATCTAGAAGGTGCAGCTCAGTTCCCTCTCCCAGAAGACCACCCCCTCAACCCCAACCCCTGCCCACTTCTCTGAGCCGATACCAGCCTTGAGGACTGAATCCTACTGCACTCCTGAGAGCTCTCTCACCATTCTAAGAACACAGTTGTTCACTGTTTTGAAAAAGTCACACTTTAGGATCCCAAAAAAATATTCTGTGGTCCCCTGACCCTCTGTAATGTCCTGTGCACATGAGTTTTGTGTGAATACATGTGTGCATGCATGTTTGGGTGTAGGCATGCAAATGTGTGCGTGCATATGTGTACCCATGCTTGGGAGGCTACAGGACAACTGTTGGTATTCTGTCTAAGCTCCACCCCACACTTACCTGGCAACAGCCAGGTATGCCCCACCCCATAGATCTGGCCCACTATAAAAGGGGCTACTTGCCCCTCTCTCTCTCTCTCTCTCTCTCTCTCTCTCTCTCTCTCTCTCTCTCTCTATCTATCTATCTCTCTGTCTCTCTCTGTCTCTCTCATAGCTCTCTCTCATCATACTCTCACCTCTCTGCCCTTCTTGAGCTCTCCTCCCCTCCCCTTCTCTCCATGTGGTCATGGCCGGCCTCCACTTATCTACTCCCTACTCTCTACTCTCTCTCTCTCTCTCTCTCTCTCTCTCTCTCTCTCTCTCTCTCTGCCTCCACTATACCATTAACTCCCATCCTCTGCCCTGAATAAACTATTCTATTCCATGTCTGTGTGCGTGTGGTCCCTCAGGGGGAAGAGGTGCTTGGGCATGGGCCCGCCTGGGCACCCCCTTCCCCCACACCACCGTGCCACATTCCCTAAACCCCTCTCTCTCTTTTTAAGCCCCCTTCATTGGTGCGTTGGCTGGGAACAAACCCTTCAACAACCTCAAGTGTCGTCCCTCAAATATCTCACTGTCTGTCTGTCTGTCTGTCTGTCTACCTGCCTGCCTGCCTGCCTGCCTGCCTGTTTGTTCGTTTTGAAGTGAGTTCTCTCACTGCCCTGGAACTCAGTGACAAAGCTATACTGATTGACCAGTAAGCCCAGGAATCTGCCTTACTCCACCTTTGTGACACAAGTGTACACCACCGTGCCTGGTTCTTTTTAATGTGGGCCCAGGGGTTTGAACTCAGGTCTTTATACTTGCAAAGCAAGTGTTTTACTGACCAAGCTATTTGGCCAGCCCCACAAGAGCCCTGTGATAAGAATAATGTAGGGAAATGTAGGATCAACTCTCACCTTACACAAAAGCTCATTAAAGACATTGAGAAGCCCAGCAATGTTTGACTTTGCTTTACCCAGTGTGCTTTGCGAAATTATCTGTCCTTGTGCACTTGCTACAGCTGATTAACACTAGTTAATATCTGCCTACACCTGTACCTTCATTCTCCTTGGGTAAGAAACTGCGGCCATAATAGATTCACAAGCAAACCCGTATCTTCCCCAGAATGTAGGCTCATGGAGGGCAAAGTCTACATTTGCAATTTCTTTCAGCCCATCCCTCTACAACGCCACGCACAGCACCTGACAGTACCTCCTGATGGATCCTGTTGCCTTGACAACCAGCTCAGAGTTGCTATTTCAGGACATTCTCTCCATCCTTGGAGCCCCGGGAAAGCAGCGAATGCCATAAGACATTAGTCTGAGAGCGCAGCCTCTTCCGCAAAGTGGCGTTAATAATGTCCCGAGCCTCTCATCAGCCAGGGCTCCCTGAGACAGGAAGGAGAAGCTCTCAGTGACAGATCACCAAAGCCAATCTCAAGAGCAGGATGCTAACAGCAACTGCTCAATTCTCTTTTATTTTTCCAGCTAATTTGGTAGGTGGGAAGTGACAGTGAATTGTTTACAGCCTCCCTTCTTAGAGGTAATATGACCCCTCCAGTCTCTGTCAAGGTACCTCTTTTGTCTTTGTCAACAGTCCCTCTATGCTGAAGAGCTCTTTATGGAGATGCCAAAGCCCAAGGGTGTCCTGTCTGAGGGCCTCTAATTATAAGGAGAGTGCATTTCCACCTGGTCCCAGGAAAGGCGGGGCAGAGTGTGGGGGATGAGGATCCCTCCCTCCCAGGACAGCTAAATAGCAATGCCTGCTTCCTGTTCTGGTCCAGGAGCTGTCTCTTCC
This sequence comes from Apodemus sylvaticus, assembly GCF_947179515.1. NCBI lineage: Eukaryota > Metazoa > Chordata > Mammalia > Rodentia > Muridae > Apodemus > Apodemus sylvaticus. Next base: position 35,492,573 of record NC_067493.1, on the reverse strand, counting down.
GTGGTCTGTAGTGAGCCCAGGGGTCCTGCCAGGGATAAAGAGATGCCTTCAAAACACCAATTTGTGGCTGGAGAAATGGCTCCGCAGTTAAAAGGCTGTACTGCTCTTTCAAAGGATCTGAATTTGATTCCCAACAACGACATGGCAGCTCATTGCCACCTATAACTCCAGATTCAAGGAATCTGATGCCCTCTTCTGGACTCTGTAGGCACTAGCATGGGCACAGACACATACTCACATACAGATATACATAATTTTAAATATATGTATATATTTATACATATATATAATACATATACACATATACGTATGTGTGTGTGTGTGTGTGTGTGTGTGTGTGTGTGTGTGTTCCAGAAAACCTGAGTTCTATACCCAGCTCCCAGAACCCAGGAGAACACAATGCCTCTGGCCTCCACAGGCACCTCCATGCATGTGCACATAACCACACTTAGACACACACACATAATTTTAAAATAATAAAAAATAAATGTTTTTAAATAATAAATAATGTTTAATGAATGTCAATCTGCTTTATCACCTAGGCATAAAAAGGTGTCTGCGGGCCAATTTGAGGCAGGCAAGGACAAGAACTAGTTTAGGAAGCTGAGACGGTGCTTGGCATGAGCTATGCACAAACCTTGCATCTATCTGCTAATGCACTTGGTAGCCCGAGACCCTTATCTGCATACACTATGCAAACACACCTTTTCCTGAACTATGCACCTAGCAACCTGTGAGCAACCTAGGATGTCTGCTCACATCAAGCCAAATGCATGCCCCTCTCAGGACAATGCAGTAAGTTTCTCTTCCCCTGAGCAACTATCAGACCTAAACAGACTCTATTCAATTATATTCCAGTTAGGTGACTTGGGGTTGTGTGTGCAGTAAGGTAAACTATGTCCTCTAAGTGATCATTTAGAGAGAACTTCCTATTTACCATCTTATGCCTATTCATAATTAGGTATGCATGTGATTAAAAGCAGATGCATCACAGGAAAGTATGTAAGCAGGCACAGTGAGCAAAGGCTTATGTAAGCCAAGCCTGTCAATCAAACCAGAGACTTGGGCCCTAGGGTAGAACCTGCTCTGGTTATGATGCTAAATGGCCACGCTGGTCAAGTGCTTTCTACCTATTTATGTTTATACCCGTAGACCTTGGCTGCACTAATCTTGCCTGGAGGATTGTTTTGCATCAGACAGCAGTCATCAGAAAGTTATGTCATTCATCAGAGTGCTGAGAATAGAAGATTAAGTGTCTGCCCCAAACGGGAGCTCAGTAGCAGAACACCACATGTCCCACCAATGCTCAGGGAACATCATGGAAGAAGCATGAGAATGAACATGATAAGCACCAGAGGGTGGGGCAGAGAGCTTGGAATTGCTCTTCAGGACACGATGCAGCTATGCCATTATCCCAGTCATGAGCTCACAGCAACTGTGCTTATCTGTACAGATCAAGCCAGCCAAAATGCCCACGTAGATGGGGAGGTGATCTCTAGGGCCCACGCCCTTTCTGATGAGCTACTGGCAATTGGTAGCTACTGGGGGAGGGGAAATTCTTAATTGAAGCCCCTAAACTCCAATCAGAACCCTTGAGTATCCTCCTCACCCATGTGTCCCACTGTCATTATTGACAGCTGATCTGACTTGTTCTATCATTTTGAATGAAGTTACTCTATTTGTGGTTGTCTGTCTGATTGGTTGATTGGTTTTTTAATGTGCATGGGTGTTTTGCCTGCATGGGTGCACCACATGCATGCAGTGCCCACAGAGGCCCAAGGAGGGCATCAGATCCCCTGTGACTGAAGTTAGAGGCAGTTGTGAGCTGCCTTGTGGGTGCTGGGAATCTAACCTGAGTCTTCTGGTAGAGAAACCGGGGGGGCTTTGCACTCAGCCATCTCTCCAGCTCCTACTCTGTTACTTTGGCAAATCTGTATGAGCCTTTCTTTTAATTCCTTGGAAACACATAACTCAGACCCTGACCCTGACCACCCATAACAGTTGGCTAGAAACAGCAGACAGGCTACACCCAAGAATGGATATGTAACGTTAGAGACTGACACCTATCTGTTTACTTCCGTGGCCTTCCCTACACTGTGATACCACAAGATATACGTGCCAACCACTACTCTGTAACAGACGATCCAAGACATGAAGGCTTGCAGTGGTTTAAATATGATTAGTATCTCTCTTCAAATGAAGGTCCTAGGAGCTTCCTCAAATTGTAGAAATTTTAAGAAGTGGTAATCACCTGTGATTCCAGCACCTGGAAGTCTGAGGAGAAAGATTAAGAGTTCAAGGGTTTGAGGATAGCCTGGGCTACATAGCAAGTTTCATTCCAGCCTGAGCTAGCAAGAGAAATTTTATCTGATAGATAGATAGATAGATAGATAGATAGATAGATAGATAGATAGATAGATGATAGATGATAGATGATAGATAGATAGATAGATAGATAGATAGATAGATAGATAGATAGATGATAGATAGATAAAGATGAGTTAGAGAAATGGCTAATTAAACAAATTTTCAAAAATCAAGTGTTGTTATCCTTAGATTACACTCCAGACAGGGTTTTTATCTAAGGGATTTGACTCCTTTGAGCATGGCCTCTCCACAAGGCTGCTTGGGTTTCCTCCTTGCCTGTAAGCTCAGGGCGCTCCAAGCACCTTCCTAGCAAGAAGTGAAAAATGAAGTTCTCGTAAGATCTGCACCCAGACACAAGTACAGGGTCCGGTCTACATTTCTGTTGTCCCATCAGTCACTGCACTCTCTTCATACAAGAAGACCTGCCACAGTTCCCATATTTCTGTGAGAAAGTTTCAAAGAATATTAGATCATCTTTCACCTACAAATTCCCAACTCGCTAGAGAATGGAATGGAGAGGTATCATTCATGAAGAAGCCATTGTGTGCCATGCTCCATGGCCACTCCAAACATAACACTTATTTCTAGCAATGATGGTGCCTGAGGGGTTTTGGACTTGCTGGGATTGGGTTGAGTTGGGTTGGGTTGGGTTGGGTTGGGTTGGGTTGAGTGGAATTGGGTTGGGTTGGGTTGGGTTGAATTGGGTGGGGTTGGATAGAATTGGGTTGGGTTGGGTTGGGTGGGGTGGGGTTGGGTTGGGTTGGGTTGGATTGGGGGAATTGGGTTGGGTTGGGTTGGGTTGGGTTGGGTTGGGTTGGGTTGGATTGAGTTGGGTTGGATTGGGTTGGGTGGAATTGGGTTGGGTTGGGTTAGGTGGGGTTGGGTGGGGTTGGGTGGAGTTGGGTTAAGGTCAATTTCAGTCCCTCATTTTAAAATGAAGCTGAGCCAGAGCAGTTAAAGAACGCTGTTCTTAGATGCAACCCACCTTGATTTTTCTGAGACAGAGTCTCTTCCTGAGACATGAGGTTCATCAATGAAACTAGGCTGGCTAGCTAGCAAGCCCTAGGGATCTACCTGACTCTGCCTCCCAGTCCTGGCATTACAAGCTCCTGTTACCACACTGGCTGTTTATATAGGTCTGGGAATCCAACTCTTCATGTTTAAGCAAAAAGCTCCTTACCAACTGAACTATTTCCCCGGCCATCACTTGTGAACCAATAAAACAAAACCACAGAAGGGAAAACAAAAAGTTTCCACGAAAATCCAAGATCACATACACAATTTGAAAGTTAAAGCAATTCTTCTAACCTAGACTAAAAACCCCAAAACTATAAAACAAAGTTAAACACAAAGATTATGTACATTTTGAATAAGAATTCTAAAATGAAGACATAACATGGGAAAGATGAAGTATTTGTTTAAGTTAGCTTTGTCAACTTGACACAGCCTAGAGTCAGGCTGAGAAGGAACTATCTGTTAAGAACTACCTGTATCAAACTGGACCATAAGCATGTCTATGGAGAGGGGTGTTTATTGCTAATTGATGCAAAATAGCTCAGTCTACTGCGAACAGCACCATTCCCTAGTCAGATGGTCCTGAGCTTTATAAGAAAGATAAATGAGCATCAGCCTGTGAGCAGGCCGGCCAGCGCATTTCTCTATGATTTCTGTTTCAAGTTCTATCTTGAAGTCCTGCCCTGACTCTTCACAATGATGGACTGTGACCTAGTGTATAAACCAAATGAACCCTTTCCTCTCCTCTGTTGCTATTAGTCATGGTATTATCACAGCAATAGAAAGAAACTGGAATAGCAGTTACAGCGCAGATGTGAGTTTAAGGGCAAATATCTATAATAAGCGAAGAGCTCTTGGGAATTAACAAGAAATGGTAAACATCAGAATGAAAACTGGAGGCAACCGTAGATGCCAAGAGCAAAGCCACCTCACTGCTCCGTGTATAGAAAGATGCTCACGCTGGCTGATAGCCAAGGAGATGTAAATTAAAATTGCAGACACCACTCACACCTGGTATGAGTTCCCGGTAAGGGAGAGAATTCAACATGCGGTGTTTCTGCCTTTGGGGAAAACAAGCTGGTAGCATTGATCACAAAATTAAAACTGGATCTCCTGTGACCCAGATTTCTACCCTACAAAGTGATGGCATAGAACTGAAGCTCACCATCTGTGAGTAGCAGTACTCACCCCGTGGCAAAAAATCTGGGTGCAGAATAAATAGGTGAATAAGAAGCCGAACACTTAATGGTTCACCCACACCATAGAAAGTATGCACACGCCATTAAAAAGAGAAGGTTGGGGGCAGAGAGATGGATCAGTCGGAAAAGACCTGATCACCCGGGTTCCATCCCTAGGATGCACAGGGCTGAAAGAGAGAACTGACTCCTACAAGTTGTCCCCTGACTGCCACAAACACACACACACACACACACACACACACACACACATGTACACACATGTACACGCAGAAATAAATAAATTGACAAACAAATGTAGTTTAACACTTTTCAAAAGATGTCAGAGTCTGCACAGATGGCTGCCCACAGTGTTTCTCAAGCTTTATGCATACATCACCTCCAATAGGTATGCTGAGCATATGTGTGTAGCATCAGATAGAAAATCAACATCTAGAGTGCCACAAACAATTGACAGTTACATGAAGTTTCCTTAGTCTCCCTCGAACCAATGCAATTCTCCTCCATAAGAATGTTCTCTTTCGAGATGTCTCAGTGGGAAAGACTTCTGTCAAGTTAGCATGAGGTGTGAAGAATGAGAAACTGAGCTCAGAACCCATGCAAAGACCAGGTGGGCATAGTGACCTGTCCATGATCTCAATACAGGACGGGATGATGAGGGTTCTAGGCGAAAGCTGGATAATAAAGCTATCCAAAATGGTGAGCTCATGGTTCAGCGAGAGAATCTGCCTCGGGATATAAAGCTAAGAGAGATGCGTGAAAAGACCTATCCTTAGATACCCACATGGACACACTCACACATACGCACCCACACACATGCAAGCATATGTACATGCACACCACACACATACACATACAACAATACTCTCTAGAGGCTGGAGAGATGGCACAGTTATCCTTCTTCCAGAGGACCTGGATTCTGTTCCCAGCACCCACAGCAAGCAACTCACGGTAGCCTATAACTCTAGTTTCCTAGAATTCAACACCCTCTTCTGACCACCATGGGCATCAGAACATGTGGCATACACTTTCACAGACACACACACAGATACATACATGAACTACATGCCCCAGGGTGGAGTGGTATCCAAGGCAGGGCTCCCATTTTCTTACAAGAAGGAGTAGGGGAGATGGAGGGAGGGATTTTTAAGGGTGGAATTGGCACTATTATCGATGCCCACAAGTACTTGCTGACTGGAGCCGGATATAGCTGTCACCTGGGAGGCTCTGCTAGTGTATGACAAATACAGAGGGAGACCCTCTCAGCCAGCCATTGAACTGAGCACAGGGTCCCCAAGAGAAAGGACCCAAAGAGCTGAAGGGGTTTGCAGCACCACAGGAGGAACAACGATATGAGCCACCCAGTACTCCCAGAGCTCCCAGGGCCAAAACCACCAACCAGATAGTACCCATGGTATTACCTATGGCTCCAGACTCATAGGCAGCAGAGGATGGCCTTGTTGGACATCAAAGGGAGGAGAGGCCCCTGGTCCTGGAAAGGCTTGATGCAGCAGTGTAGGGGAATACCAGGACAGGGAAGCAGGAGGGGGTTGATTGGGGAATGGGGGAGGGGAGATGGCTTATGGGACTTTGTGGGGGGGACCAGGAAAGGGGAAATCATTTGAAATGTAAATAAAGAATATATCTAATAAAATAAGGGAAAAAGGTGGGATTGGGAAGACAGGAGGGTGGGGGCTGTGATTGGTATATAAAGTGAATAAAAATGAAATTAATAATAATTAATAATAATAATATAGAAGCCTAATATTCCCTCTCTCCTTCTTCCCTCCCTGCCTCTCTTTCCCTCTTCTTCTCCATTTCCTTCTCTCTTCCCCTCTGCCTCTCTTCTTCCCAACTGCTACAAAATAAACAATTTCCCTTCATGTTGTGCTGGCCATCACAACTCTCTACTTATTATAGACCTAAAGCAATGAGGTCAAGCAACCATGGGCCAAAATCTCGGAAACCATGAATCAAGGTACATCTTTCTTCCTTTAAGCAGTGTCTTCTGCAGTATTTTGTCACAGTAACAGAAATCCAACTCATAAAACCTCTAGCTGGTGAATACCTACATGTCCTAGAAGATCTATTTAAATTTACACTCCGTCTTTAAAGAGTTTCCAGTTAATCACCTTGTCCTCCCCTCTGCTCTAGTAGTCTTTGGGACACATCCTAGAGTAGTGCTCAGCCGTCTGATAACATCCATTCATTTCCTTATTTTTTATTGTGACCCCTAAAGAGCGACTACACCTGATTTGCCTCTTGTTGTCCTCTGGATACCTGGTATCTCCCCCAAAGGCATACATGTAAAGACTTAATCCCCAGCTGACGGCACTATTGACTATGATTGGCTCATGAAGTTTTTCCCTCCTGTGAATTAATCCATTAATGAAGTCAAAACTTGAAGGCCACATTGGGAGGGGAAAGGGTCTTAGAAGACAGAGCCTCAGTGAAGGATGTAGATCACTTTGAAGGCTCTCTTACCCCTGACCATTTCCTGTCTCTCCGTTCTACTTTCTGTCTGCTATGATGTGAGCAGCCCCCACCAGACACTCGTACAGCCATGACAGTCAGCCTTACCTTAGGCTTGAAACAATAGAACTTGCCAAAGAAGGATAAAAATCTCTGAAACCGTGATCCAAAATAAATCTATACTTCTTTTCTATCTCTCCTCAAATGTTTGTCTCAGTGACAAAATGTCTGCATCCTTTGGTGACTGCTGTCATCTAATACTGAGCAAGAAGTAAGTAATTCAGACATGAAGGACTGGAATCCAAAACAAAGCTTTCAAAGCTGCCATCTAAATGCACAGGCAGCAGGAAGCGCCTTGGACAATCATTCTTCCATTTCGCACAGATCTGAGGTTCTAAAAAATTGATTTAAGGATGAAAATGTCTTTCATGGGGCAATGTGGCAAAATTAATTAATGCTGTAATCGAAATCTAGGACTTTATGAGACGTGGCAGAGCCAAATTGTACTTCTCAGCGAGGGTTGCTGGAACAGAGCAACAGGTAGCAGGTCAGCCAGCAAAGAGCTGAGGAAGTCATCATATGAACAGACAACATTGATGGCGACAGCTCATGTCTGTGTGGTGAACAGTCCTCTTAACTAATGTGGTGATGCCAATCAACTGGCAAGAGATACTTTGTACTGTAAGAACGGAGTGTGTGTATGTGTGTGTGTGTGTGTGTGTGTGTGTGTGTGTGTGTGTGTGTGTGACATTCGGGGTATGCATCCATACACAGGTTTGTGTAGTCCTTTTGTTGGTCAGGGTCTTCACTGGCCTGGAACTTGCCAAAACTGGATGGCCAGGAAATCCCTGGAATCGCCCTTATCCCACCTCCCCAGGGCTGGGATTACAATACACACCGCCACACCTGGCTTTTTTATTTGGGTTCCAGGGCTAGAACTCAGGTCATCATGCTTGTCCGGCAAGCATGTTGCCCACCAAGCTGTCTCCGTAGACCCATTTTGCTCATTTATTTTATGAGCAAATTTCCACCATTTGCACAGGTGTGCAGCTCTGGAATAAAGAGAAAGAGCCTGTCAGCCGGGTTCCTACTGCTGTGATGAAACACCATGACCAAAGGAAGGTGAGGAGAAAGGGGTTTATTTGTCTTACACTTCCATATCGCTGCGCAACTCCAAAGGAAGTCAGGACAGGAACTCAAGCAGGGCAGGAACCTGGAAGCAGGAGCTGATGCAGAGGCCATGGAGCGATGCTATTTACTGGTTGCTCCTCAAGGCTTGCTCAGCCTGCTTTCTTATAGATCACCAGCCCAGGGATGGCAATATCCACAGTAGGCTGGGCTCTCCCCCCCACTAATTAATATAATGCTCTACAGGCTTGCCTACAGCCCAGTCTTAGGGGAGCATTTTCGCAATTGGGGTTCCCACCTCTGAGATGATTCTAGCCTGTGTCGAGTTGACATCAAATTAGCCAGCACAGAGCTCCAGTTTCAATGTCAGTGAGCAAGGTGCAAATACCAGAGAGTCGATAATAGCAGGATCTTTTTAAAGATTCATTTCTGAGGGCTGGTGAGATGGCTCAGCAGTTAAAAGCACCGACTGCTCTTCCGAAGGTCCTGAGTTCAAATCCCAGCAACCACATGGTGGCTCACAACCATCCGCAATGAGATCTGATGCCCTCTTCTGGGGTGTCTGAAGATAGCTACAGTGTACCTATGTATGATATTTATTTATTTTCTTTTTATTCACATATATTGATATATCTAGGGGTCAGATGTATAGACGTATGAATGTGGTACCTCAGAGGCAACAGATGCCCTGGAACTATAGTTCCAAGCTTTTGTGAACCCTCTAATGTGGATACTGAAAATTGAACTCAGGTCCCCAATGAGAGCAGTATGGGCTCTTAACTGCTGAGCCATCTCTTCAGCCTGTGAATGATACGAGTGTTAGAGTCTGGGCTCAGGTCCATCTTCTTGGAGACCCTCGTTTGACTACAGGCTTTTCTGTGGATCCTCATTGACTAAGAGCCTCATGGAGGACACGCCTTCCCCCAAGTTCCCATAGCTTCTCCTCCTCTATGAGCAAGGAAGCAACTGGTAAGTGGGTGATCAGTGACAGCATACTGCCTAGCAGCAGATGGGATCTATATTTAGAGGCCCTTCTGAGGAAGAATTAATGCCATTAAGAGCACATCACAGGCCAAGAAAATGAGAGTGGCGAGGCTTTCCAGATAAATCAGAAAACAAAAACAGAAAAGGAAAGAGACACCTGCATGTGTACTCCCCTGAGGTAGCTATTACAACCCCCTCAAATTCATATGCTACAGCTCCAACTCCCAGATTTGGGTGTACTGACTATACAAAACTTTAAAGGTCACTAAAGAAGTAATTTAGAGAAAATGAGGTCAGATGAATGGGATCTAGTCCAATCTTCCCGGGGACCTTTAGAGAATCAGTACACAGAGACACATGGAGAAAGGGGCAGATGGGACACACAGAACAACCTCCTCGGGGCTGCGAGACAGCTAAGTGGGCAGAGAGCTTACTGCACAAGTGTGAGGACTGGAGTTCAATCCTGGGAATCCACATTCAAGATAAAAAGCTGAGTATGCTGACATGCTAGGGAAACAGAGAGGTGGCTCCCCGGGGCTCCCTGGCTGGCCAGCATCATCTATTTAGCCAGTTCCAGGCCATTCAGAACCCTGTATAAAGAACAAAGGGAATAGAATTCCACACACATACACACCCCTGTACACACAAGTGTGCCTACATACATACAAATATGCATATATGTGCATACACAAAAAGAAGACAGCCAACTACAAGCAATGGAGAGTGGTCTTCAAGGGAACTAACCATTAGAAACAGCCATGACAGCCGTGACAGCCATGACAGCCATGACAGCCGTGATAGCCATGCCCAGAGTCTTCCCTCCTAGGTGATTCTAGATCCTATCAACTTGACCATCAAGATTAACAATTGACCATCACAGCCCTTCAGCCCATATTTACTCGTGAGTTTGTTTGCTGCACATTTATTAAGCACCTCCACTCTCTAGGAGAGGTAACAACTTCCTGAAAAAGTCATGACTGAACAGAATCATACAGAACACAGCAGTGAGAAGAAAGTGTTTCCACAGAGAGCAAATCTTCCAACTTCAAAGAATCTGTATCCTTCCAAAACATTTAAAAAATAATAATAATATTCTGTGCTTGGCCAATCCAGAAAGACAGGTGCTTCCTTTAAGAACAGGAGAGAGAGGAGGGAAGAACATCATCCCAGCAGTAGGAACTGGGTAGACAAAGGTCGATGGTATTTAATCTCTATTATCAACTTGATGGGATCTAGAATCACTAGGCAATGAGCCTCTGGGTATGCCTGTTAGGGATTGTCTAGGTTAGGCTAATTGGTTGGTTGTCACTATCAGCTTGACACAAACCAGAATCACTCAGGAAGAAAGTCTCAATTAAGGAATTACCTAGATCAGGTTGGTCTACAGGGCCTGTCTGAAGGGAATTATCTTGACTGTTAGCTGAGGCGGGGAGGAGACCCTGATTGTGGGTTGCACCACTTCATGGGCTGGACCATGGACTGCCTAAGGATCAAGAAAGCCAGCCGAGTAACAGGCAAGCCAGGAACATGAACGGACTTGTCTCTTCACTGTGGGTATGACGCTTTAGGTTCCTGCCTTGACTTCCCCTAGGTGATGAACTGAAATGGGTGATGACATGGGGGTTGGGAAGGAATCAAGGTAAAAACTCAAAGCAGCTATAGCCAAGAGCACAGGAAAACAAATGAGCCCATGCTGCCTGTTTGTTTCCAGGCATTACCCACCCTCTGTTCTTATACAACCCAAACCAATGACCTATGGGATGGTGCTACCCACAGTGGGCGCAGTCAGTTTAGAATCAAGACAGTTTCTTATAGATGTGCCCATAAGCCAACCTGATCTAAAATATTGGTCAATAAAACTGTTCCAAGAGATTCTAGGTTGTGTTAGGTTAACAGTTAAAACTAACCAGCACACCCTCAGTGCTGGACTGTATCTCCTGAAACCCTGAGTCAAAATAAACCTCTTCCCTCAAGGATGCTTCTGTCGAGTATTTTGGACACAGTAACATACAAGTAATATATATATACATATATACACACACACAAACACATATGCACATAGGCATGAGCATGCATACCTATACATGCATACTATTGCATATACACATACATAGACACACACGAACACATGCATATATAAACAGATAACACAGTTCTGCATACACATGCACATATATATAAAATAAGTAAACATATGTGTACATACAGGCATGGACACACAAAGAGGCAAAAATATACACATAGACATAAATGCATATAGATACACAACACACACATACGTGTGCATACAACTACATATACATCCACAATATGCACACAGATATGCACATATGAACACACACATACGTAGACACAAATCCATATACACCCAAAATACACAAACACATATGTACATACAAGCATGCACATATAAACAAATAAAAATATGCATGCACATAAATGCATATGTGCATCTATGATACCCAATACACACATACACATGCACACAAATTTATATGCATTCACAGTACATACACAGGCATGCAAAATAAAGGTACACACAGACACATAACACACAAATACATATTCACAAACCTGTACACACTCACACAACCTCTGTCTTTTCATGGGAAGGCAGGAGGTTGTATAGTCTATTATTTAGAGAGGATCTGTTGCTTTAAATTGGGGGATTTGGATAAATCACATTCGAAATTGCAAGGGGATGAAGTAGCCAGACGCATCCTCTATTTAGGGAAAATAATGCATTATTCGATTGCTACCATCCCTGTTTAATCCCACTGTGGCTTAAAATAAAAGACCACGAGCTGGACAACACTAAAGTTCTCCAATTTCTGAGCCTCTGCGAGGAGGCTGATAGGCTCATCTGTAGAATTCTTGATTTTCCATTAAGACCCAAGCCTTTTCTTTCCCTCAATGAGTGAAAACCGTGTGTCTGAATAACAGCTGTGTCTCATTCTCTTCCTGCGCATTCATTCAAGAGTCCATTTGGAGAACAGGCTGGTTAATAAGGTTTAGACTGGCAAGAAATGAAAGACTGCATTCACAAGAATAGCCAATGTGATGGTTACTTTTAAATGTCAACTTATACCTAGAAAACCTCATGGGAGAAGAGAGCCTTAACTGAGGAACTGCTTAGATCAGGTTGGCCTCTGGACATGGGGGAAGGGAGGGTATCTTCATTGTTAATCGCTGTAGGAAGTCCCAGCCCATTGTAAGTGGCGCATTGGGGCAGATGGCTGTAGGGTTGTGGGCCCCTCCACCCCCGTGTCTGCTCTGTCATAGGACATGGTCCCTTGGGGAAGCAGAATGCAGGGAGTTTGACTGTGCGTGTCCTGTGCTGCTCTGGGCAGATGCTGGGCTGTGGGGAAATGCTGAGGCACCACTTGGAGAGGAGGTGGGAGTGCATCTGTGGCATGGGATGGCTGGAGCTGGGTCCGGGTCCGGGTCCGGGTCCGGGTCCAGGTCCGCAGGCCTGCAACAAGGCCGGGTGCCTTCTGGTTCTCAGGCTCTCCGACATCTATGCTCTGCTGGGAGCCGTGGAAAGGAGAGCTCCAGCGGGTCCCGGGATAGTCCTTGGTTTGACAGGTGCAGGCTCAGTGGCGATCCTGGCTGGGAGTGCAGACTGGCTTTCTATGGGAGATTAGCCAGCAGCTCTGCCTGTAGGCAAAGGCCTTCTCCATGGCTCCCCAGGGCTGATCCCGATGAAAAGAGACAGTCTGTGGTTCCAAACCATTTATTGCTGTGGATCTGTAAAACCATACCCCACTTCTCAGGGTGAGCCTGAGATTAAATAACTTTTACAGAGTGGAGTGTCTGGGACAGGAAGCCTATTTGACTACACCCTCCAAGATACCTCCTAAAGATACCTCATTAGCATAGAGATCTCTGTCTTGATCCTACCACAAGTCACTTCTCTATTCCTATTGTCCTGGTCTGAGGTGTTAGGGATGCCTCATCTACATATGGAGGAGGTTGAGGTGCTGCCCTTACTGACTGATGGCCAAAAATCTATGGGGCACTGTGGCTAGTGACAGGGGTTTGGTGCCCAGGAACAGGTGAAGCTCCTACCTTCCCCTTCAGGGCCTCCAGGGCTTCAAAGCCTTTAGCTCAGCGGAGTAGCAGGAGTAGCAGGATACCTCTCACTGCCTACAGATGGCCTTGAGCAGTGGGAGACAGTCTGGATGAGAGCTAGCTGGCAAGAAGCAGCAGGCAGCACAGTGCATCCCTTTCTTTCTGCTCTTGACTGTGGATGGGATGTGACTGGCTCCTTGAGTCCATGAGATGACAGACTGTGACCTCGGAGTGTAAGCCAAGCAAGCTTTCTTCCGCTGAGATGCTTTTATCACAGCAATGGAAATGAAACGAGGACAGAGGGTATAGAAGAATTCCAGGAGGCTGCCCTGTCTGCCTGAAAAAAAAAAAGCACAAAGAACAGTGGGGGAGATCAGGAAAAGGGCTAGATTCAGGGATGCTGGGGCAGAATTGAGGCTTAGAAGGAGGGAGAGGCAAGAAGAAATCACACACACACACACACACACATACACACACACACATTACACATGCATCATATACATCATATACATACACATACACATGTGTATGTACACATATACATACCTATATACATTGTACATATCATAGATATCACATATCACAGACATCATAGACATCACATGCATGTACATGTGCATATGCATATACATTATATATGCTATATTGCACATATGCAATATGTTACATATATTTCATATGTATATGCATATACATTATATATATACATGTACCTATATGTACACTTATACATAGACTTATGCATATGCATGTGTGTGTGTGTGTAGATAGAGAGAGAGAGAGAGAGAGAGAGAGAGAGAGACTTTGCAATCAGACAGCATGGTATTGGGATCCTGGTTGAAATCCTTAGGCACCATATGACTATGGAAGGTACATTTTTTGAAATTTGCATTCCTCCTTTGTAAATGGGCTGCTAATGACCCTGACACACTCATACAGTTGCTTTGATAGTTAAGTGAGATGATGCATGTAAAATGTTGGGCACAGATCCCAGTATGTATAACTGCTCAATAAATCATGGGCAGTGGGCCAGTCAGCTATCTCAGGAAAAAAAGGATGCTTGCCACCAAGCTTGAATAGCTGAGTTTCACAAATACACATGCACACATGCACACACACACACAGACACTCACTCACACACACACACACACACCACCACCACCACCACCACCACCACCACCACCACCACCAGAACCCTCAGAGTAGAAGGAAAGGAGCAATTCTTTTAAGTTGTCCTTTGACTTCTAAATGTACCCTCTGGCACACATACATACTCTCATGTACAAATAAAGAGATGCCAGTCATGAGGCATACTGTTGTAGATGCCTCTTTTGATTAAATTTAGAAAAACCAGGGGCTGGAGAGATGGCTCAGTGATTGAAAGCACTTGCTGCTCTTGCAGAGGACCCATTAGGATCCCAGCCCCCATGTCAGGATGCTCACAACCTTCCATAATTCCACCTCCATGGGATCTGATGCCTTCATCCAGCCTCTAAAGGCACCCTCATACATATGGTACACACAGACAGACAGACAGACACACACACACACACACAATTGAAAATTAATGCACCTAAAAATAATGTAAACAAAATAAATATGGAGACACAAATTGGAGTATCACTCTCGTCTCTATTTAAAAGAAGGAGGGGGGACAGGAACAGAGAGAACAGAAGTGTGGAGGGGGGAGGAAGATTCTAAAGGTGGACTTGCCTTTTCAGTTCTAAGTGTTTAAAAATATTTCAAATGAAAATAGGACTAGCCAGAGAGGAGGGGGGAGGGCCCCCATCTCTGGGAAGGGAAGACATCACAGATGGGCCATCAGGAACTTCACAGAGTGTCACATCCATAGGTACCTGCCAGCTCAACCAGGGAGGCATCTCCTGTGAGGACCAGATGCTTCTAATTGGCGAGGAATCCCGTAGCTGTTGCCCAGAGGAGAGAACAAATTCTCTGTCACCACATGGTTATGTTGGGGGTTTTTTCTCTCCCCCTTTCTTTCTTCCAAATGGAATATGTTAACTCTTTCGAATAGGTACCAGATTCAGCCTCTCAAAAACCATGTCCACAAAAAGGAAATTCTTAAGAAAGAGACAGGGGTTGGGGTAGTAGGCAGAGAGCTTGTCGTGTTGATGATGGAGTTTCTTTTCTGCTTCTCTGATAAAACACTAGCTAATGGCAACTTAGGGGAGGACGGGACTCATTCAGCTTGAATTTCCAGGTCACACTCCATCACTGATGAAGTCAGGAAGGGACTGAAGCAAGAACTTGAAGCAGAACCCATAAAGGAATGTTCACAGGCTTGTACTTAAATATATGTCTTATACAGCCCAGAACTGCTTGCCTAGGGAATGGTGTCACCCACAGTGAGATAGACCCTCCTATATCAATTAACAATCAAGACAAATCCCAAAAGACACTCCCACAAATCCATCTGATCTGGTGACTCCAGGCTGTGTCAGACTGACAGTTAAGCTAGAACATCTTATATGCACAAGGATATGAGTTTCATGTTTTTAAAGCCACACACGGTGCACGTTTGTAATTCTAGCATTTGAACGACAAAGAGGCAAACAGCTAGTGCTTGCTGGTTTGTCTTTTTGGTGAGTTCCAGGTTCATTGAGAGACACAGTCTCAAAAAAATAAAAAAGGCATCCAATGTCAGCCTCTGTCCTCACCACTCAGATACACACGCGTATGCATATTGTATGAGGCTTTTCCCAGGGAGATGCAAACATCCAGTCGTTCCAGATACAGAACCTATGGCAAACCAAAGTAATGATCATACCAAAATTCAACTTGGTAAACCAATAAACTTCCCTGTGTTACTAAAAAGAGCATGGATGGGGAGCTACTTACAGGATCAGGGGTAACGCCAAAGAAGCCGCATTATCAGAAGCCCACCTAGCATGTGTCACAGCTAATCAAAGAAAGCTGCACCCCCAAAGCTACTCTGTGAGTGCCAGTCAATCCCTAGGTGATAGAATCTCAGCCCCATGCAGCTATTTGCTATTTCCACAGCCTTGGGAGGGGTCCTGTGTGTCTTGTACATTTCAGCTTTCCCAGATATGTGCCATTGTTTACTTCCTGAGTTCTGTGGGGCTCTGTCTTCCTTCCAAGAAAGAATGTTTCAATTAGGGGGAAACACATCAACACACAAAAGAATAGCTATAGTAGGGTCGGATAGCTCCTTGGTGATTCTTTGCTCGATAAGCAATCATTAGCTTTATCTCTCCTTGGGGTCCTAAGAAGGGAAGATCATTAATAACAAAGTCTTCTACTTAATGCTGTCTTGAGGGGCTAGAGAGATGGCTCAGCAGTTAAGAGCACTGACTGTTCTTTCGAAGGACCTGAGTTCAAATCCCAGCAGCCACATTGTGGCTCACAACCATCTGTAATGAGATCTGATGCTCTCTTCTGGGGTATCTGAAGGCAGCTACAATGTACTCACATATAATAAATAAATAA
Source organism: Apodemus sylvaticus (assembly GCF_947179515.1). Taxonomy (NCBI): domain Eukaryota; kingdom Metazoa; phylum Chordata; class Mammalia; order Rodentia; family Muridae; genus Apodemus; species Apodemus sylvaticus. The sequence goes on along the minus strand of NC_067493.1, from coordinate 35,475,873 downwards.
ATATTTAATGCTGTCTTGGTATGGGGACTTCATTAGTCGTCTTTTCATCACTGTGATAGAATGCATGAGACAATCGTCTTAAAAAGAAAGGTTCATTTGGTTCCTGGCTTCAGGTGCTGAAGTCTACCATAATATGAAACTCATGGTAAAACAAAGAAGCTTGTGTCTCCAGGGCCCTTCTTGGTCCAACAGAGTTGACAATCAGGAGCAATCATCACTTCTCTTTGCCACAGAGACCATTACAGAGAAACACTGAAATGACTAAAGTAGTGCCACCTTATTCCAGCCTTTCTTTATTCTAGGTCTACTTTGATCAACATGGTTTTCAATAACTATCTTGCATGGGTCATTTCACTACAACTGGTCAAAATGTAGGGAACAATTGATTTGGAGGTGCCTAGCCCTAATGAACACATCTACAACATAATTCTGCTCCTAAGTCTCAGGTAATATTTAAGAAGAAATATTGTAAGATCCAGAGGACCAAAATATATTCTAGAAATGACAGGAAAGTTTCCACCGTGATACCTCAACAATATGGCTGCTTAAACGAGACCTGAACAGGAACCACAGTAATAAACACACTAACACACTAACACACACATACATACACACACACACACTATGATGAAGAGACATACCCTTTTCAAGAGGGGATAGAAACTTCTAGAAGCCCAGATATAAATAGTAAAGCCTTGAAAAAAAATCCATCTTCCATTAGTACCATTTCCTTCCAGAGCGCTCTCTCTCTCTCTCTCTCTCTCTCTCTCTCTCTCTCTCTCTCTCTCTCTCTCTCTCTCTGTCTTTCTCTCTCCCAAATTGCCACCTGTTTTGAAGAAGTGGGGTAGGATTTTTAAATGTGTTATTTGTTTGTCCATTTGTCAAGGCTGGGACTAAACCCAGCGCTTTGTGCTTGGGAGGCAAAACAGTCTACTGCTGGAACAATCTCCCAAAACTGCATTAATTTTTCCTCCACTGAATGTGCCCAGAGCCTAGAACAGGCTGGGACACATGGTAGAGCTCTGCTTAACAATTAGATCTATACAACTCGATCCCCCATCACATTTCCAACAGTTACCTGTCCCTCAATCCCCGCACCTCACATGAACACCATCTGCCACTATCTTGTGAAATTACCTTCCATCGCTCAAAGCCATCATGCATGGTGCATATTTATCTCTCCCTACACTTTCTTCTACCTAGGATCATCCCAGAAATGGATGACAGGACAAAGTAGAGACTTTCAAATCCTATGCCTGTGACTGTAGTTCCCTGCCTTTAGGGGTAAATAATATTTTGCGAGAAGATGTCCGTACATATTTATGTACTGTTCACAGCTGCTTCTGCGCTGCTAGGGCAGCACTGAGCAGGAGCTACTGAGACCATAGCAACTAATGTATTTGCTTTAGGGCTCTTTACAGAAAATTGCTGCTAACCCTGTGTTAGAGCAAAAGCACCATCTGGGGATGAGACAGACCTCAATATGAACCCTGCTCTGCTCAGCATAGTGCACATGTGGACATTAGTAAAACAGATGTGTGGATAGGTAGATAAATAATGAATACATATATATATATGTATGTATGTATGTGTATGTATATATATATATATATATGTATATATATATATATATATGATGGTATATATATCATTGATGATTGACAGATGAGAGGTAATAGAGACAAATGATAAATACATGATAGATAAGAGAAGACAGACACTCAGACACTAGATGGATGATAGAAAGATATAGATATAGATAGATATAGCTGATAGAGATAGCAAGAGAGAGAGAGATACATGATAGATAGATAGATAGATAGATAGATAGATACATACATACATACATACATACATATATAGATACATACATACATACATAGGTAGATACATACATACATATACATAAATAAATAGATACATAGATACATAGATAGATACATAGATACATACATACATACATACATACATACATATATAGATACATACATACATACATAGGTAGATACATACATACATATACATAAATAAATAGATACATAGATACATAGATAGATACATAAATACATAGATAGATACATAGATACATAGATACATACATATACATAGATAAATAGATACATAGATACATAAATACATAGATACATACATAGATACATATACATAAATAGATACATAGATACATAAATACATAGATAAATACATAGATAAATAGATACATAGCTGATAGAGACAGACAGACAGATAGACAGCTATAGATATGACAGACAAATAGACAGCAAAGGTCCTTCCTTTACATGACCACTGAAAAGCCAAATGTCAATGGTGGGTGAGTAATGGAAGCCAACAAGTGCTTCCTTCCTAATTTGTTTTATTAGCACATATTAATTATACATAATAATGGGTTTCATGTTTTCATGGGTGCATGCATTTTGGTCATATTCACCACCATCACCATCTCTATTCTCTCCTGGCACCACTGATCCCTTTCCTCTTCCCAACTGGTCTCTCCTCTCCTCCCTTGACTATTGGTGAGTCAATGATTTTTATTAGGGTCACTTAGAGGAGCATGGGTGAGGGGTTATTCACAGATACATGGGCAGTTTACCAGGGACTACACGACTAAAATTGATCTCTCTCCTTTTCCCGGTGTGGTGAATTGAATGGAAATGCCATGATGGGCACTATTAGGAGGTGCAGCCCCATAAGAGTGCATGTGGCTTTATTGGAGGGAGTGGGTTACTGGGAGTGGGCCTTGAGGTCTCAGAAGCTCAAGCCTGCTTAGTATCCCACAGTTTACTTTTTGCTGCTTGTGGATCAAGATGTAAAACTCTCAACTCCTTCTCCAACACCATATCTGCCAGCATGCCGCCATGTTTCCCTCTGTGATGATAATGGACTAAACCTCTAAAACTAAGCCAGCCTCAATTAAATGATTTCCTTTATAGCAGCTGCCCTGGTTGTGGTGTCTTTTCACAGCAACAAAACTCTAAGACATCTAGCACCCATTACAAGCATATAGATCCTTGAGGGAGACTTGAGCCCCTCTCCCATCTACAACAGGCTGGGGCCTTGCGGAAGTCTTGGTAGGTAATCACAGCTGCTTTGAGTTCGTGGCTCTGTCAAATCCAGATGCCAGCCCTCTGCTGCACTCCACCCTTTTCTCCAGCTTTTACACTCTTTCTGCCCCACCCCGACCCTGACTTCTGCCTTGTCCCTTGAGCCTTATAGTGGGTGATATAGATGCCCCGTTTAGGTTAGGGTTAAACACTGAACAGTCACACAAAAGTGACTTTTATCTTGAGTTAGGGGCAGAAAGTAATAGACTTTCAAAGCAGTAAGCAGTCTTCCTGTGGAATCTGGGGACACACCCACAGAGACCTAAAAGCCTCTTGCTAGATCCCATCTCAAAAGTTCCATAGCTGTTACCAGTGGCTTTGCCAGCTCAGTACTGCTTCTGCCCTCAGGATATCCAGGCACCATGGTGCACCTGACTGGAATAAAAGGAATGAAGCTTATTGGGGCAAGGAAGGTTCCTGGGATCTCAGCTGGCTTGAGTGCCAGGGATTAAAAAGGCCTTCTGTGAGAGTGTTTTCAGTAAAACAGCTCTTCATTTTGGGGGGTTACAAGAGTTATATAAACCTTGGGGAGTGGGTAGGGGATTTTCGGTGTTAGTAAACATCATTAACTGCAGCTGAGGGGCTGCAAATGCTTCATTTGTATGAAGAGGAATTCTAGATGCTTACTGGACATGTCCTTATAGGGAGAGAGGAGTTAATCCTGTAATTTGGCCATCAGGCTACGTGGCTACCTCAAGAGTGGCAGGGGTGGGAGTCGCAGAAGCTATAGGCACTGGAGCATGTCAACCCAGAACAAGGAGGGAACAGTCCTAACTCCCACTGGTCTCAGGACAAGGTTTTCAGGGTTTGGACACACCTTGACCTCACTCTTGCTCCAGACGGGCTTCCCTAGTCCCATGGCTTTCCAGCCCCACACCTTGGGGCGTGAGCCTTGAGTCATAGGGTCCCTCAGTTATCAGGCAGATATAACCCAGGTACAGTGCTTACAGAAATAAAAGTAGAAAAGGCCACCATCATTTCAATATAGATGTTTATGACAAACTCATGGAGCAAAACCTATTTCAGACCAGAACCAGGTAGTAGACAGGGGTTTTCATGAGAAAGCAATCGTGAGGTGGCTGAACACTATCTCCAGTGTGTAAACAGGGTGCTCTCTGAGAGAAGGGGCTTCTGCAGGCATGGAGAGAGAGGGGGGGAGGGAGGGAGGGAGAGAGGGAGGGGGAGAGGGAGAGGGGGAGAGAGAGAGAGAATTAACTAAAATATAACAAAGAAAGATCTATAAGCCTACCAGCATCTTACAGAAATGTTATCAAACATTTGTGTTTTCTTTGTGTCCATTTTTGTTTTGCTTTGAGTTTCCATTACTATCATAATCACTGTGACCAAAAGCAACATGAAGAGGAAAAGTTTTATTTCAGCTCACCTTACAGTTCTACATCATGGCCCTACCACCAAAGGACATCAAGGACAGAAACTCAAACCAGAACCTGGAGGTAGAAACTAAAGCAGAGGCCACGGAGGAGGGCTGCTTACTGGCTTGCTCTCCATGGCTTGCCTAGCCTGCTTTCTTATCCCATGCAGAGCCACTTGCTCAGGGATGGTACCTCCCACAGTGGGCGAGGCCCTCCAATGCCAATCACCAATTAAGAAAACGCCTCACCAGTCTTGCTCATGAGGCCAATATTATGGAGACAGTCTGTCAATTAGGATTCCCTCCTCCCAGATATGTCTATGTTTCTGTGAAGTTGACAAAAAGTCCAACCACAGGACTTTTGAGGGATTATTTTGTTGTTGTTGTAGTGGTGCAGTCTTATTTCATCTTATTTGAGATAGAGAACCACTATGTAACCCAATTTGACTCAAATTCGTGGTCTTCCTGCCTCAGTCTCCTTAGTCCTGGGATTATGGCCGTGAGTTACTGTGCTCATCATGTATGGGTTTTAATGGTGACAGTGGTAGTGATGGTGGTGACAGTGGTCGTGGTGGTGGTGGTGGTGGTGGTAGTAGTGGTGGTGACAGTGGTGGTGGTGGTAGTGGTAATGATGGTGGTGGTGGTGGTGGTGGTGGTAATGGTGATGATGGTGGTGGTAATGGTAATGATGGTGGTGACAGTGGTGGTGGTGATGGTGGTGATGATGGTGGTGATGATGGTAATGGTGGTGGTAATGATGGTGGTGACAGTGGTGGTGGTGGTGGTGATGGTGGTGGTGGTGGTGGTGATGGTGGTAATACCATTGCTGTTTCAAGGACCTCACGTAGCCCAGGCTAACCTGAAATTTGCTCTGCAACCAGAAATAACCTTAAAGCTCCCGATCCTCCTGCCTCTACATTCAAAAAACACTAGGATTGCATACCTGAAACCTCAAACCTGATCCAGTTTTTTCTTAATGGGCATATACTTGTTCTTACGTGTGGAGTAAAGTAAGAGCACTCGACACACACCTAGAGTAGGCAACGATCAAAGTGGAGCAATCCATTTCCTTGTGACGTGGATCTTGAAGCTCTTCCTCTCCCGTCATCTTGAAATCTATAATAAATGGTTATGGGCTGTGAGTACTAAAATGGAGCTAGATGAGAGGAATTAGGTCTAATGCACCAGAGAATGAGTTCGTTTTTATTGACTTGGGGTAGAACATAAATTCTGACCTGTCAAAGTAATAAAGTTAGTAAATGATGTTAGCCAAACCCTTTCAAAATGAAATAAGGGAAGGAAGGGCCATCCAAATAATGACTAAGATCCAAAGCAAACAGCTAGCTCTGAGATCGTGCCTTGCGTGCTCAGTCTTATCCACTTAATCACTGACGGCCTTGGATGCGGTTCTTCCATGAAGACAAGGGCTCCAAGCAAACACAAGGATAATGAATGTGAAAGGCCATTATATTTAATATTCTAATATCATTAATGAAGCCTCAGCCAGAGAGCAAAGACTTTCCAAATTCATTATTTCCTGTTCCAACACACACCATGAAATGGGCTTTCTAAATCACAGGGGCACATCCCAGCATCCTTTATTAAAATAATTCTATTTTATTTCTTGGATTTGTTCAGCCTAAGCAAGCGCTCTAAATATTTAGGACACTGGGGGAGAAAATGTTAGTGAATGTGCAAGTAGCTACCTGCTGTCCACCATCTGACTAGACTGAGAAGACCTGCCTTCAACGTCTTCTTGGGTTGGGACTGAGGAAATGGCTCAGCTGTGAAGGGTGCTTGGTGCTCTTACAGATGACCTGGGTTCAGTTCTCAGCATCTACATGGTGACTCATAGCCATCCATAGCTTCAAAACCAGGCTATCCAAAGTCCTTTTCTGACCTTGGCGGACACCAGGCACTCATATGACACACATAAACACTCATCCACATAAAATAAATTATTTTATAATTTATAAAATAAATCTAAAAAAATTAAAGAATCATCTTGGCTTTAATCTGCATATTGTGGGTTACTGGGAATATACTGCCTTCATGTGTGTGTATGTGTGAGTGTGTGTGTGTGTGTGTGTGTGTGTGTGTGTGTGTGTCTGGAATACATGTGTGTATGCGAGTGTGGGTGCATGTATATGTGGGTGTGTGGAGACCAGAGGTCAGAGGTCAACACCTCAGGAGTCATTCCTCAGATACCATCCACCTTGAATTTTGGGACAGGGTCTCTCACTGGAATTTGGGGCTTGGCCATTAGGCTAGGTCAGCTGACAACAAACCCTTAGAAATTCTTTTGTCTCCGCATCTCCAGCTGTAGGATTACAAGTGCACATCACCATGTCCAGCATTTTACATGGATTTGGGGACTGGAACTCAGGTTCTCAAGTTTGCACAACAAACACTTTACCAGCCGAACATTTCCCAAGCCCAGATGTCACCTTTGATTCGCATTGTCTATTTTATCTACAGATGAAAAAGAAAAATGACTAATAGAGCCATACTTATCTTGCTTCCTTGGAGTTGAATATGATCAACAGCTACATTTAGGGAAATTATTGATAATTTGCTTCTCTATGGTGTCTGCCTGAGTGACTGCTCATCTACAGAAACCACTCTCAACCTTCATTATGGTCTCCAAAGATATCAAAGCATGCTTGAAGACTGTTCTTTTTCTAGTCTGTTACTCTGACAAATATCACAACCAAAATTAACTTAGAGGAGGAAAGAGTTTATTTGGCTTAAAATTCCAGGTCATATTCCATCATTGAGGGATGCTTTGGCAAGAACTCAAGGAGGAGCTTGAAGCCTAAATATTGGAGGGATGGTGCTGGCTGTCACACAAACAGATTTTCTTATACAGCCCAGGACCGCTGGCCTAGAGAATGGTAGCACCCACAGTGGGCTGAGACCTCCTTCATCAATTACCAGTCAAGGCAATTCTCCCCAGACATGCTTACAGAGCAATATGGTCTAAACAATTCCTCAATTGAGACTCGCTTTTATTGGGTGACTCTAAGCTGTGTAAAGTTGACACTTAAAGCTAACTAGAACAAAGACAATGTTCTTGGAAGCACATAAAAAACATTTGTTAGCTGTGCATAAAGAGTAAGCCACATGATGTATCAAAGTCGTGTCTGCGCTGGGTGGGAAAAACACTTTTTTTGTACACTGAGGTCTTGGTCACATGAGGCTGGGTTTCTGGAAGAATGGTCAGGTCTTATTTCCCATTCTTCCTATCATTCTCTCAGTGTCTTTAAAGAAGGCTTAGGAAACGTCGTCCAGGTAATTGAGCTATGTGAGATGTCAAGAGACACGAATTCTAGATAAGGGTTCTAGAACTGAGCTTCAACCCCAACCCCTCACTGAGGGATCCTAGGCAAACATTCTACCACCAAGCCATTTCCCCAACCCTTTACAGCAGGCTTGCAAAGTTTTTTCCTGTGTACATTTGCTGAATTCTAGGAAGCATTTGTCACAGAGATCTTTCTGATTCTGGTGTGGTTAGACAGCGTCTTCAAGGGAGCAGGGTCACTTCCTGCAATATCCTCCCTGTTAGATTGCTGCTGAATGGCCACACAAGCAGGCTCAGCCTTAGAGAGCTTTTTTGCACAGCCCAACGCCTAACTATTGACTAATTGCCTAGACAATCTGTCCTGGCCGTTTATCCCCTGAAAGTATCATTCGTGACTGGATCATATCATTCTCAAGCTGTCGCTGATAAATGGGAGAGCCATTTGACTTGCAAAGTTGATTACAAATTATTTTCCGATTATAGGTTTATTTTGTTTGTGACAAAACGTTTCCAGCTAATTGCTAAAATAATCTCGGAGGCACTTGCCTTCGAACACCTCATTTATTAACCTGCTGTAGATTTTTCTCCCTCAACCATGTTTTCACCTTATTTTTTTATTTATTTTAAACACCAATTTGCAGGATCATTAATCTTCATCCATATCTCTAGGGCCTTTGAGAAACAACTGGTCTGGGCTATAAGAAAATCAGATAACTAGTAAAAGACCCGGGACTGAGGAATGGAGACTTTCCAACAGACAGAAAGCAGAAGACATAGCAATCTAAAGAGGGAAGAGAGGGTCATGGAAGAAGATAGTTTAAATGAGGTAGGGGAGGTAAGGGAAGAGTAAAGGAAAAAATGAATGGGACAGGATAACTAAAGACCTTTTGAAAAGTCATATGGGGACCTACTACTATAGAAATATGTAGATACACATATAAAAAGAGTTTAAATTGAATTACCCTATAACAGGGCAATGATGCCTCTCTACCAGACATCACAGGAGAACAAATAAAATGTCCAGGGCTGGGAATGGGTTACTTCTATTGGGTTTGTTGGCCAATGGGCCACTGTTGATACAATTGACTACCCTCCAGAACATTACAATAAGACCCTATTGCTGAAGATGTCATCTACTTGAATCATTGAACGTGAAGAAATCAAGCTGGCTAACCTGGAAGCTGGAATCCACACTGGCTGGCTTTACATGGTGCTGGAAAGTGCTGTGCACATTACTAGAGGAGAAAAGTCATCATCGGTCTCACTCAGTGTGAACCCTTGTGAGCTACCATAACAGCTGCCCTGGCAGGATATACCCGCTGATACAGTGAGGGCATAGGTGTTACAGGAGCGACCACACACTTTCTGATTGGATGTAAGAACTGCTCCATACGATGAAACCAACCAACATGTGGCATCACTAATGGGGCCCAAACCCCACGTACTATGATATGTTTTAGATCTGAGGAAAGTACCTAGCACGATCACTCTGCTAAATGATCGTAGTATTAAAACAACTGCAAATGGCTCGGCGGGACAGCCATGTTTCAATACCTCTCTCAGCTCTCGTCAAGGAAGCATATTCTTGTAGTAAACGCAACTAACATGGACACACCCACAACTGGCCAACCTACAAAGAACAAGAGGCTATAGAATGCTCATCCTTAAATGGAATTTTTTTTTATCATCAAAGAAAATATTTTATAAATAGGCAAAAGTGATAAAAAAAACATTAAATGTGATATCATTGGAAAAATAGACAATGTTTAAAAACACAGAATCATCATTAAATAAAAACTACATCTAGAAAACGCTATAAATTTAATTATATTTTAATCCAATGGAACTACCCCATGATCTTTGTTTTGAAATAAAACTGAATCATATTTAAAATGTTTCTAAGAATTTAATTCTCTTTTTAACTGAAAATGTTTTATACAATATATTCTGATTATAATTTCCCCACCCCTGGTCCTCCCAGTTCCTTCCAATATTCCTTCCTAATCAAATGGTCTACCACTGAGCCATGCACACCCAAAGTCCTTAATTGGGTTGTTCTTAAAAGTGTTCTACCACTCAGTCACAGTCACATCTGTAGAACCCCTGCTGAGAGTTTCTAAGCAGGTGCTTCACCTCTGAGCTATACCCCTAGCACCTTGCTTGGGGATTCTAGCAAATGGTAGCCTATACCCAGAACTCAGGAAACAGAAGTGAACGGATCTGGAGTTCATCCATGGCTACCTAGTAATTGGAAGCCAGCCGAGACTACTACAGACTCTGCCTCAAATATATTGGAAGAGGAGATGGAGGACTGGAGAGATGGATCTGTAGTTAAAAGGATTTGTTCTTCAAATAAAAGACAAGATTCATTTCCAGTATTTCCCAGGATCTACTTTGGGTAGCTAATGGCCACCTAAAACTCCAGATTCAGGAAATACAACATTGTACTCTGGCTTCCTTGGGCATCATATTCATGTACACAGGCACACACACACACACACACACAGAGAGAGAGAGAGAGAGAGAGAGAGAGAGAATTTTGGAATTTAAGAAAGGATTTTTATCTCATTCCTATCTCTCCTATCTCCAACTCTACTTGACCAAAGTTCATGTTAAGTTGACTTTCATTCATTTACCCTTTGGAATCTAGTTCAAGCTATGATCTGTTAAGACATCCTTTCTGGTAGGTTGTTGTACTCATTGCAAAGGCCTTTCCTAGATCTGGCAGGGAACTGCCTATAATTATCCTTAATGTACTCCTGGAGCAAAGATACGCACATTAAAAGCCAAAATAGAAGGTTAACTACAAACTGTGTAGTAATGCAATTACCTCCCAATTATCCTTTCCAACACTTAGGGAATGAATAGGAGACATTAAGCCCAGTTCTGCAGGAGAGTCTCTGGGTTTTGCCAATGGGGCGGAAGTTGGGAGGGGCAGAAGGTAGGAGAGCAGTCATGGACGCTGGTGATAATGAACAGGGTGATGGTAGCACCTCTACGTAACTAGCCCTATAGGTATTAGAGCACCCTGTTTTCTAGTTTGGGTTTTGTTTTGCTGTTATTGTTTTGTTCATTGAGTCAGGATATCACTAGTGCTGGCTATTATAGCCATCCTCCTGCCTCTGCCTCTCAAGCGATGAGATAGCAGCTGTGATCCCCTTTAGCCTGAGATGTTGGGCTTCATTCATTTTCTTCTGTTTGTGGCCTGGAGTGATATCTAAAAGGGTAAAGAGCTTATAAAACAGGCATGAGGAGCTGAGTGCCACACCCAGAACTCTCACAGGGCCAGTTACAGTAGTGCGCATGTCAACAAGGCCAGCACTCCTGTTTTGACATGAGAGGCAGAGCCAAAATCCCTAGATGTTTACAGACCAACTAACTTGGTATATGGAGTTCCAAACAATATGGAAGGCAAATGTCCGAGATTGTCTTCTGATCTCCAATACACATTATGGCATGTGTATACACACACTCAGACAGACAGACAGACAGACAGACAGAGACAGAGAGATTTAACTCATCCACTCCTAGTCATGTAGCTGAGCAAGTAAAGGTCCTCCCTACCAAGAACGAGATTCTGAGTTCGATCCTCAGGTCTCACAATGTAGATGGAAGAAACCAACTTCTGCAAGTCATCCTCTGACTTCCACATGTAAACCATAACACATGTGTGCTCATACACATACACAGGCACAAACAAAAGAGTGTAAAAAAAAAAAAAAAGGATAGGCTAGGTGAGTAGCCAGCACACTGACCTATTGCAAAGTTCTGTAAAATGAGCATTTTCCCCCTAAAAACCTATATCAAAAAAGTCAGTTAAGACTTCAGAGGTGAGCATCTCATCTAACATTGAGCTAGTCTCCTGGGGGTTGGAACGAATTCAGAGGGTTGATTTCCTGTCCAGGATGCTGGTGTGAGACTTTTCCAGGAGAGATGTTAGGAGATACCTTCGCATCCCAAATGCAGAGGACACACAGACAGGACAAAGTACGATCCCATCCTGGTCTAACCTGGTCAACCAATGAGTTTATTGAGGTTCCTTGCAATAAGCGTGGGTGACGAGTGACTTAAAACGCATAAATGACTTACTTGGAACAGGATGTTTCCTAAGAAGACAAATACTGAGGCTGCAGAGATGTTCAGTGCCTAAGAGTACGTGCTGTTCTTGCATAGGGAAGGAGCTTGGCTCTCTGAACCCCATCAAGAAGCGCAGAGCCACCTGTAAATCCAGCTGCAGGGAATCCTTCTTCTGGTCTCCTCAAGTATCCTCGCACATGTGTATACACACGCCCACACGCACATGCACACAGACATACATAAGTTAAATAAGTATTTTTTTAAACAAGGTAGGGAGAGAGTGTTGCGTGGATGTAAGCGTGGACATGAAAGAATAGCAGCAGCCTGGGAATGGAGAACATCCGGGTACCAACTTCACCAACATTCCTCCGATGTCACGTGGTCACTCTGTCAGGCAGGTCTTCAGCAACTGCAGTGAAAAGCCCGTATCTGTAATGACCAACTTCGCTTTGTAACCTCTCCTCATCCTCTTCCATCCTTTAGCAAACAGTATTCTTTACTCTAAGCCATATAGTCTTCGTTAACATTAGAATATGAATTGCTATTGAACAAACCACTGCCAAACGTGGGGGCTTATGAGAACAAGTTTCCTGTGTGCAGCAAACCTGGAGAAATGGCTCAGCAGTTAAGAGAATTTATCTTTCCAGAGGATCTGGGTTTCATTCCCAACAGCTACATTAGCAGCTCACAACAATCCATAACTCCAGTTCCAGGGGACCCAATGCTCTCTCCTGGTCTTCGTGGACACTGAGCACATATGTAGTGCACAGCATACATTTGAGAAAAGCACTTATATACATAATATTTTTCTAAGTTTCATATGTAAGTATCTACACATACATGTTCATGTATATGCATGTGTGTGCACACGTTTGTGTCATTCTTGAGGAAACATCTACTTTGTTATTTGAGCTAGAATTTCGCACCAGCCTGGAATTGCTAAGCAGGTTAAGCTGCCTGTCCTTCATGTCCCAAGGACTCACCCATCTCCGCCTCCCCCAGTGCTAGAGTTAGAAGCACATATGCAACGGGTTCTGCTGATTAAACTCAGTTCCTCATGCTTAGATGGTGTTCTACTTTCATTTCTGTTGCTATGATAAAATACCCTTACCAAAAACAACATAGGGAATAAAAGATTTATTTTGGCTCAGAATTCCAAACTAAAGTCTAATATCGTGAGGGAGTCAAGACAGAAACTGAAAAGAGCCAGGCACCTCAAACCCCTAGTCAACAGGAAAGAGAAATGAACTCATGCATTCTCGAGTGTTTGCTTGCTTGAGCACGTCTCGATTTCTCCACTTTTACACAGTTGAGAAACTCTGCCTAAAGAATGGTGCCACCCACAGTGGGCCGCGTCTTTCTGCATCAATTGTTTAATTAAAGCACTCCCCCACAAGACATGCCCACTGACCAATCTGATCTATCTAGACAATCTGTGATTGTGACTGTCTCCCCAGGTGATTCTAGGTTGTGTCAAGTTAGCCATATTCAACATCACGCACAGTAAGGACTTCACTGATGAAGCTGTCTCCTCAGCATCAACAGACAGACTATGATAATCTTATTATCATAGAAGATAATAAGATCTTCTATTATCTTCTATGAGATAATGAAAGTAGAACACCATCTAAGCATGAGGAACTGAGTTTAATCAGCAGAACCCATAGAAGATAATAGAAGATCTTATTATCTTCTATGATAATATTGGCTGATGTGGATAACAACTGCTTCAAAAGACAAAGCATTGAAAAATGCAAGTTTGGGGGCTTAAGGATTAAGAGCACATAGCGCTGTTGCAGAGGACTTGAGTTCAGTTCCTGGCACACATGTCCAGCAGTAACTATCTAGACAACCACTTGTAAGTCCAGGGAACTCAATGCCCTCTTCAAGTATCTTCACAGGCAACTACACTGAAGAATACACACACACACACACACACACACACACACACACACTTAACAATTTAAGAACAAGTTTATTATTCACTTTACATCCCAATCACAGACCCCTCCCTCCTCTTCTCCCAATTCCACCCTTACAAACCCCTCCTCCCACTACTCCTCCCCCTCTCTTCAGAATTGTATTACATGGTGGTCTCCTGCCGCCATCTTTCACAGGTGCCTCTGAGTGACCTCTGTGCCTCTCACTAAGAGTCTCCCTATTGGGACCTGGAGAGAAGGCTCAGTGGATACCAGCACATGACTTTCAGGCATGACAACCTGTGTTAAGATACCCAGTACCCACTTCTAAAGTTGGGTGAAGTCATACACACCTGCAAGCCCAGATCTGTGGAGCTAAAGACATGCAGATCGCTGGGGTTTTCTATTGATGTGCTCCAGCTTAAAAGAGAGGCCCTGTCTCCAGGAGATAAGGCAGAGCATGACAGAGGATAACCAGTGTCCTCCTCTGGCTTCCCATGCACACACACACATATGAGCATGGTCTCCAACATACAGATTTATACACAAGTGCATGTACACACATGCATACACAACACACACAAAAGGGTGTCTCTACTTAGTCACCATGAATAGGGCGATGCTACCACATTCTACTTCCCAGGGACTTTCTCAACTAGATCCCATCCCAAGGGATTCACTCCTTTTGGGTAAGCGCCATGGCCATATCAGTTTCCGGTTTCCAAGGTCCCCTTAAAGAGTTGAAATCAGGCCTGGAGTGGGTATTGCAGTGAACTGGAGTTCAGTCTCCATCGCCCATGTCTGGTGGCTCACAACTGCCTGAAAATCAAGTACTAGGACACACAACACCTTCTTCTGGATTCCTCAAGCACCTATATGCATGTATGCATATACACACTCACACATATAAACTTTTGTTGTTGTTGTTGATTTCAAATCAGAGTTGCTCTGTGTAGAGCTGCCTGTCCTGAACTTGCCTCTCCGTAGTCCAGGATAGCCTCGAACTCACAGAGATCTGCCTGCCTCCGTCTCCCAAGTGCTGGAATTAAAGGCATGCCCCACCATCACCTGGATTACAAACACATTTTAAAATACAAAATTACAAACAAAATAAATTCTTTTTTAAAGAAATAATAAGCTGAATTCCCAGCATTCCTGGCTACTCAGAACTGATAGTCACCAAACATAAGGCAGGAAAATGGTCAGCTTCGTTAAGGGGTAGAGTCTACAATTGGGAAAGAAATTTTGCCATCAGGGCCTCCTGCACAAAGAGCAAAGAGGAGCTTAATCCAAATAGGTCTCAACTAACCCAGAAGCACAGTGACAGCAGATGCCCTCTCCAAATGGAAAGACGCCCAGGCTCCATCAGCCGCTCTTCCAAATGCCTGGGAAACTCCAGCTGCTTCTTATAACAAAGCCAAACATGACCCCAACACACACACACAGACACACACACACACACACCATTTATAAGGCCAGTTGCCCCCATATTGTTTGGCGTAATTTATTGTTCAGTAGGTATCAATACTACAACAGTCAGCCCGCAGACATTTTCCATTTTAATAGTTCACATGAAGTACCGGGTTATTGATCCTACACCACTAAATAAAAAACTCGTTTGTCGAAGGGAACATGAAATAGCTTTTAATGGACACAGCCAAACACCTGCTACTAGTTAGGGAAGAAAAATAACCATCCCACCACAGGGACATTTGGAAATGGTCTTGCTGTGTTACTTGCCCTTGGGGACGTGTGAAGAACTCTCTATTTATCCCAGATAGGGCGTGCAGACCAGGGAAAAGATTCCATCCAAGTTCAACCAGATGAAGCTATGAGTACTCCCAATCACTGGACTCATTCACGGGATCATGGGCCAATGACCACCAAAAATAATGACATCTTAGCATAGGAGATGACCTCACAGAAGCTTATGGAAGTCCCATCTGCACTCTAACCCTCACCTAAATATCCCAACACCACCCAAGACCTGAAGAGTGAGAAATGGCTGAAATTCCAGAAAGGATCCTGCGACTCCCCCACTCCCGCTACTTCAAGGAAAAATTAACTGCTCCGTTATCATTACCAGTGTTGCCTTCCTGCTCAGAAAGGAAGGTGTTCTGGGACTCAGAAGCCCAGAAACCACAAAGCTCTGAGGTAGGGGTATCGTGAGACACAGGAGCCCAGGAACCACGCAGCTCTGAGAGGAAGCCTCCTCAGCAGCTCCTAGGGAAGAGGATTCTCAGCTACACTGAGGACTTAGGAGCCTCAACCCTGCTCCACTTCTTCCTGTCTTCTCTTCATAGCTTCTTGGCTTCTTCCAATGAGAGAGTCCAATCAGGCAACAAATTTCATAAAAGAGATTTATTGGAAGGGCCCAGGTTGTGAAGGGACAAATCCAGGAATTGCTGCCTCTGCAGGGAACGGAGCAGACACAGCATTTATATAGGGTTTCTTAGGGGGTGGAGCTTTTTAGGGCAGAGATTTCCAGGGTGAGGATTGGTGGGATTTCGAGTCCTGAGCTTGGAGGAACTCAGAGATTGGTGGGGTTTCCTGTTCAGACTTTTCACCCAAAATTAGCATCATCTGGAGAGGGTCCTATTGAGGGGCTGGAGATGACCTCTATGACAGTTTACAGAGGCTGGAAACACCTTCATGACAGTTAGAGAGATCTGAGGGAGGGAACTGGCTGCTGCCAGAGCTCCTCAGACCAGGCCTAGCCACTTACCTGCCTTAAGGATTTACAAAGTTTACAAAGGGAATCCAGCTCCCTAGTTTTTGAGTGGTGTGAATAGTCAATCACCACAGACTACTGTTCTGTTTATTTTGTTACCATGACTGCAGATCCAAGTATTCTGGAGATCCACATAGCAATTTCTGCTGGAAATGGCAAAGGTCATGTGATACACAGAAGGAAAAGCCCTGAAATGTTCTACCTTAAGAATTATTGGTCTTCTTGGAAAATAGGAAGTAACTTCTAGAAACATTGGAAGGCTAAGATTCTCTTTGAGAATAGGAAACAGCACTATTGACCAGATGTCTCTCAGTAAGGGTTACTATTGCTACAATGAACCACCATGACAAAAAGCAAGATGGGGAGGAAAGGGTTTATTTGGCTTACATTTGCAAATTGCAGTTCATCATTGAAAGAAGTCAGGAAAGGAACTCAAGCAGGGCAGGAACCTGGAGGCAGGAGCTGATGCAGAGGCCATGGAGGGGTGCAGCTTACTGGCTTGCTTCCCCTGGCTTGCTCAGCCTGTTTTCTTATAGAACCCAGGACCACCAGCCCAGGAATGGAATCTCCCACAATGGGCTGAGCCCTCCTTTATCAATCACTAATGACGAAAATGCCCTACAAGCTTGTTTACAGCCAGATCCTATGTAGGTATTTTCTTAACTAATGTTTCTTCTCAAGTGACTTTAGCTTGTGTCAAGTTCATATTAAAGATACCCAACACATCAGGTATCAAGTGTGTGGGGGTAATCTTTATTATCATACATCATCTCATCCTGACAATCCTGAAATGCGTGGATCACACTCAAACAAGCAAAGTGCAGAAACCTAAGCTAAAGTAGGTGACCCATTTCTCATTTAGCAGACTCCAGGGTTGATACCAGTCAACTCCAGTTCAGTGAGTTTAAGACTCTAGGCCAGTGTCACTACCATCCTCTTGATCTCTCCCACAAGCCCTGTCTTACTTTTCATGCTGCTGTGATAAGGTACTTGTCTTAGTCAGGGTTTCTATTCCTGCACAAACATCATAACCAAGAAGCAAGTTGGGGAGGAATGGGTTTATTCAGCTTACACTTCCATACTGCTGAGCATCACTAAAGAAGGTCAGGACTGAAACTCAAGCAGGTCAGGAAACAGAAGCTGATGCAGAAGCCATGGAGAGATGTTTCTTACTGCCTTGCTTCCCCTGGCTTGCTCAGTCTGCTCTCTCATAAAACCCAAGAACACCAGCCCAGAGATAGTACCAGCCCCAGTGGGCCCTCCCACCTTGATCACTAATTGAGAAAATGCCTCACAGCTGGATCTCATGGAGGCATTTCCCCAACTGAAGCTTCTTTCTTTGTGATAACTCCAGCTTGTGTCAAGTTGACACACAAAACCATTACTTACGTACAGTACTCTGACCAAAGCAACTGAAGGGAGAAAAGGGCTTGCATGAGTTCATGGCTCATGGTTGTGCATGCAGCCTTGGTGGCAGAAGTCAGAGCATCAGCAGCTTGAAGCAGGTAGCCACAGCACATCCATCATCAGAAGAGAAGACCAAGGGAGCTCACATGTGCTCAGCTTCGCCTTCTGCTTCTATACAGTCAGGTGTCCCAGTCAGGAAAGGGACCGCCTGTCAAGAGACAACTCTTAGCAAAGAGGAAGGCAGTCAAGAAAGGGATCAGAAAAAGAGGAATAATTTTCTCACACGAAAGAAATATCATCCTCCCCACACACTGCCTTGGGAAGGAGATAATCTTCCCATACAACATATAGAGTGCTATGGTGGTTTGAATAAGAATGGGACCCATAGACTGATGTGTTTGAATGCTTGGATCATAGGGAGTGGCACTATTAGGAGGTGTGGCCGTGTCGGAGTAGGCGTGGCCTTGTTAGAAGAGGTGTGGCCTTGAAGTGGGTGTGGCTTTGTTAGAGGAGGTGTGTCCCTATGAGAGTGGGCTTGGAGGTCTCATATGCTCAAATCTGACCAGTGTGGCACAGTCTCCTTCTGGAGCCTATGAATCAAGATGCAGAACTTGCAGCTCCTCCAACATGCCATGCACCCCACCATGACAATAATGGACTGAACCTCTGAAACTGTAAGCCAGCCCCTACTAAATGTTTTCCCTTATGTAAGAGTTGCCATGGTCATGGTGTCTCCTCACAAATGAAACCCTAAGACAATTGGGTTTATAAAACAAAGCCTCCCTCAACCAGAGTCATCTCTCAAATGAAGCTCTTTCTTTGAACAATAACGTGTTTTTCTGACTATTCCAGTCAAACAATACCAACTTTTGTGAGGTACTTTCTATCTGTGGTGAGGAAACAAAATGTGAGAAAGGAGACCAAAGGGAGAAATGGTCTGTGGATCCTCTCAAAAGATGGCCTCAGAAACCACTTGGTGGCCTTCCAGTTTTAGATATGCCCCCCCTTTCCTAACGAGGTGCTTTCTGCTTCAGTTAATGTCTATTTTCACCTCCTCTGAGGCTTCCCTATCTTTGTTCCCAGTCCTTCAATTCTCCATTCACCTGGGCAGCTGGCCCACAGTGCAGACCCTCTGGTGGCACAATCTACCATGGGTGGAACTACCCACCTCAATCAACATAATCAAGATAACCTTCCATAGGCATGCCTAGAAGCCTATGTCCCAGATAATCCTAGATTCTGTGAGGTTAACTGTTAACACTAACCAACTGTTAACAGCCATAAGGCCTCTGACAAGGATGCAGTCAACCATGCATCTGTTATTTTCAGATCAGGGCAACAGAGAAGCATAACTGTTAATAGTTTAAATCTTAAATCTTAAATTTGTCCCCAGGGGCTTACAATTTAAAGGAATGCTCCCTAACTGCTGAGCTTTAGAGGAATAATTGAACCATGATGGGCTGACTCATAGACATTAGACATTGTGAAGTTATTTCCTACAAACTAAAATGTTCCATTCTATGGGTAGATTCCCAAGACTTTGGAAGTACATGAAATATATAAGGCCTAGGAAATAAACAAAACTCACAAGGCTCAAGGAGCTCCTGAAACTTACAGGATTCACAAAGCTCCCTGCCCATGGCTGTATAAGCAGTAACAATTGGTACAGAGGGGAGCTTCTGTTCAGTGGAACTGCCTGTAAGTCATACAGGGAGCTCCAGGGAGCTTCAGGGATCTCATCCATGATGAGGTAGTCTTTGGTTGATGTAACTGACTTTGAGCCACCCATGTTCCTATAAATAACACCTCACCTATACTTCTGCAAGTAACCCTAATAAACTGATTGTTTCACTAATCTATACTTAGGTGGATTAATTTCTTTGATCTGCCCTTGGTGCTCTATCTGGAGTGAACAGACAATGTCTAAATCTCCCCAGGGAAAGTCAGGCAACAATGAGTTAATCTACTGATATATGATGAACTCACAAACTGTTAAAAGATAGGTATGTTTAAAAAAAATAGATCACCTATGTACAAGCCTTAGAAGGTGTCTATTGTCCCCAAAACCTTTCTTTCTCTCACCGTGCTTCCTGATCATCATGAGGTGAACACTATCCTTTGGCACCATGATATGCTTTCTTGACTCAGACCCAAAGCCAAGAAGCCAAACAATCATGGTCTGAAATCTCCAAAATCATGAATCAAAGTAAATCTTTTCCCTCTTAGGTTTCTTCTTGGGTAAGTACCCAAGTTTTACAGCAACAAAATGTTAACTGACACTGTGCACATGTGTGGAAGCATCAACCGACCACAGGTCTTCAAAGAATAGCCTTCCTAGTTGCCTCTCTAGAATCTTGGATGGAGTAACGAACTCCCCAAGGCAGTTCAAAGAATAAATAAATGAAATTTACTAGGCATCTCTATGCTGCTGACTCAGAAGAGGTTGACCAGATGACTAGTTCCAATTAATCAGGAAACAGATGCCGGGATTATTTGAATAAGACAGATAAGCAGTCCTGGACATACAAAGCATACATGGTACACAGATTAGACTTTGGCAAAGGAGGAATGTACCTCGTTTTATTAAATCATTTGAAGTGCAGTTAGAAACTGTAATGTTTTGGGTATTCCAATTTTCTAGGCTAATATCCACTTATTAATGAGTGCATACCATGACTGATCTTTTGAGACTAGGTTACCTCACTTAGTATGATGTTCTCCACCTCCATCCATTTGTCTAAGAATTTCATGAATTCATTGTTTCTAATGGCTGAATAGTACTCCATTGTGTATATATACCACATTTTTTTGCATCCATTCTTCCATTGAGGGATACCATCCACACATCAAATGAGGTACAAGAAGAACGGAGGAGTGGCCCCTGGTTCTGGAAAGACTCAGTGTAGCAGTATAGGGCAAAACCGGAACAGGGAAGTGGCAAGGGGTGGATGGGAGAACAGGGGGAGGAAAGGAGGCTTATGTGACTTTTCGGGAGTGGGGACCAGAAAAGGGGAAATCATTTGAAATATAAATAAAAAATATATCGAATAAAAAAAAAGAAAGAAAGAAAGAAAAATAAAGCACTTTAAATCAGGGGGGAAAAAAGAAACTGTAATGTTCCTCTAACTGTGATAGCTATTATTCCACTGATGGCCTGGGTTAATTCAGCTGATTGACTGGCTAAGGGAATGACCCTGTTACCAGTTTTAGCATCAAAGTCTGGGTGGGCTCTGGCAGCCCTAACAAGTTGGGCTGTTACTCATCCTAAATAGGTCAATCTTTAAGACAAGTAATAAAAAGAAAGAAAGGAGAATTATTTATTGTAGCCACATTAAGAAGAAGAGATCCAGAGGTCCAAGTGATTCCCTAAGTCCATCTTTGGGGTCATAACATAAAGTTCAAGTTTAAGTAGAGGGCAAAAGATATGCATAGCTAAGCAGCCCTGGTTAAAGTGTGGTTCTGCTCTTAACTGATCCACCATTGTCTTGGTCAACACTAGTGGTCTGTCAAGCTGTAAGAACTGCTTAAAATCTCTTCCCAGCTGGGAAATTTCCTCTCTAACTTGGACCAGGCTACAGATCTTCCCTTCTCCGGCATAATCTTCCCTGGGGAAAGGCCAACTTCTCAGAATTCATTGTCTCGATAGTCTCAAGGCTAAAAGGAGTGAAACAAGTATCTCTCCTTAGAATATCATCCTTCCAGCCAAGATGGTTGTAGCCACTCCCTCACCACTACACGTATATCATTCCCAAAGCTCTGTGCTCTATCAAAGAGAGTAGTAGCCTTCCCAAATACAGACTTAATTCTTCAGTTAAGGGTATACGAGCAGCTGTATTACCATGCCAGATAGAACTGCCAAAGAGGATCTCAGTGTCCTTCTGCAAAATAATAGCGTAGCTAAACTTCCCAGATCAAGACTTGTCCAAATGAGCTACTGTGTGTAGCAATCTTTATTTCTACAAATTTTAAGATTTTTGGGGTGGGTGCATGGGTAAGTGGATAGATGTGCACATTTGTGTGTGTGTGTGTGTGTGTGTGTGTGTGTGTGTTTTCATAGAGGTGAGAAGAGGGAACTTGGCTCCCCTATTACTAGGGTTTATAGGCAGTTGTGCATCAGTGGGAACTAAACTCTGATCATCTGTAAAAGCAGTAAGCACTTTTAACTGCTGGCCTGTCTCTTCAACCCTATAACATAATATTACTTTTAAAAGAAATTATATGTATGGGTGTTTTGCCTGTGTGTACTTGCAGTGCTGGTGAGTCCAGAAGGAGGCACTGGACGCCCTAGGACTGGAATCACAGAGAGCTGTGAGTCACCATGTGGGTGCTGGAAAGTGATTCTGGTCCTCTGGGAGAACAAGTTCCCGTGCTCTTACCTACTGAGCCATCTCTTGAGTCCCCCATGAAACAAAAATTTACAACACAATTTGATAAGGTTCACCCTGTCACCTGAGAATGAAGTCCTGCCTCTAGATGCACTTCCAGGCTCACAGCCATGATGAAATATTGAACCTAGGAGAAATTACTTAGACACTGAGCACTTTGCTTGCGTGCCTGGTAGAGAAATGTATCCGTTTTATTAGAGCCAATGGAGGGTTTCAAGTCCTTTCTTCAACCTGGCGGCTACCAACAAGCAAACAGAAGCTGTAGAAGAGAATCAAGACTCTTCCTGTTAATTCCTGTGCACACTGCTTTAGTGAGGTTATGCCATCTGAAACAGAGAGCCACAGGGTTGGAGCGGTGACTCAGTGGTTTAACACTATCTGTCAATCTTGCTGAAGACCAGAGTTTAATTCCCAGCATCCACACTGGGTGGCAGACAATTGCCAGTAACATCAGCCCTAAGGAATTTGACACTTTCTTCTGGACTCCACAGGCACCTGCTCACACATTTGCATACACCACACACACACACACACACACACACATGCTCAATAAATAAACAAATAAATAAATATAAAATTAAAAACAAAAACAGAGGCTGCAAAATTGTAACCATCACTCCTGATGTCGACCTCTGCTTTGCATCTCAGTATATGAGGTTTCAAGGTTGTTGAGTACATCTAAGGAAGCGACAAGCTCTAATTTGCAAATGTCCCCACATTAACAATGATGTAGAGTGTCTACCTACCCTGTTCTCTTTACACATAACTGCAGTGACTTGCCTCCGGCTTGCCTGCTTCGACAAGGTATCCACGACAGCTCCCTTGTCAGTGCAGAGCCAGATCTCTGCAAAATGTCATCCAATTTGACAAACTGACAAGACAGGGCTGTCAATCTCTCGGACTGGTAAGGAGCTGCTGAGACTGACAAGTGCTACAGGTCACCGTGAATCTGACGGGTAATATGCTTGAGCTGCTGACGGCTGAGAAAGCTTCCCTCAGATGGTTCAAAGCCTGCACATTTATCACCTCAACCGGCCTTAGAAGTGTGTAAAGTTGACTGACACGTGGGTGTATCTCACCCGGAGAGTGACAGGCTTTGCAAAGGCTTTTGAAGAGCCTCCCTCCCTCCAATAATGAAGTGCCAAGACTGTCACCACTAGACATCACCTCTGGCTCATAGGATATGCTCCACGAATTGCCCTGAGTCACAGACATGCAGCATGTGAGGCCTGAAGGGACCCTTAGACGCCCTTTTACCCAGTTCCACGAACAGAGAACAATATTCAAGAGGAGAGAACTTCGGGTCGACAGACACAATTAATAATAATCATGAGCAGGAATTCCCTTCCAGTTACATTATGTCAGATATAAGCTTGGTCACTCTCAGCCCAGGATCTACATTAGAATCTTCTAGAGTATTTTGAAAAAAAAATATCCATCTATTCTCCTGTCAGCTTTGGTAATATGTGCTTCTTTCTGTGTGAGCAATAATTACCGCAGAGACTCATAACTGGTCAAATTGTCAAGAATAAGTGACTTCACTAAGTTCTAAATGAGGCACTAACGGGCTGCGCTCGGTAGCTGGGAGCGCTTGCTGCTCTTACAGAGAGACCCAGACTTCAGTTCCCAGCACCCATGTCAGTTAGCTCAGGTAGCTTAAAATTGTCTGTAACTCCAGCTACAATGGAATCTGATGTCCTCTTCTGACCTCCTCAGGCACTGGCATACACACACACACACACACACAGGCACACACGCACATGCAGTGTATAGGAGGCAGAAAGAATGTGGCATAGGAAAGAATAGCACGGAGCACTATCCCCTGCCTGTGACCTGACCATTGCACTTTTCAACGCTCAATCATGATTACCTGCATGAAACCTGCAGAGAGCCTTATTAAGGTGCCATGCAACCCGGCAGGAACTTGACATCGACCAATGTGAAGCTTCTCTCCTAGCCTTTGAACAGGAACTCCGGTGTTGGCCATAACCCCCTCCACCTAGGGTGGCGTGCTCAGACCAAGGTGAAGTCCATTGTTCTTCAAGGACCTGCAGTTTCCTGAGAAACACCAGCCACCTGCAGAGCAACTGAACCAGCTCTGCGGAGAAGCTTCCACCCTTTGGGGGAAGGGTTTTCCTCTGCCTATATATTTGGAGTTCTTCATTAAACTTCAAGACCTTGAACAGCAATGTTGTCTTGGCCTCCATCTTTTTTTGCCGCCTTCCCATACATCCCCAGCTTTCCTTCCAGGTAACCTGTTCGATGTAACTGCCGGCAGTTAGAGACTTATACCTGATTTGGCCTGCCAACATTACATCACCCTTCCTGAAGATGTGTAACCAGTTAACAGTTGCTGGGGGAAGGGGAAAAAATCCTTTACTATAACCATTAATAAGACATTTGTACTTCTATAAATAATCCCTCACCTATGTTTCTGTAAGCAAACCTAATGAAATCCATTGGATCACCAAAAGAGAAAAGGAAAAAGAAAAAAAAAAAGACATATCTATGTCACACGGATTTTCTCAAATGCAGAATCTACATTTAACTGTAATATGTTACACAGATGCTCACATACAGATAGAAACACCTTGAGGTTTGTAGCCTGACCCCCGTCCCCCTTTCCTCTCTACTCTCTGCTTCCAGATCCACCAACTTCTTACTCAGATGTGAACAAGCAGCTCCATGCTCCTACCACTACAGCTGAGAGCCATGGCTTCTTTACCCTTGTGGACTGAAACCCTCCAAACTGTGAGCCAAAAGAAGCCCCTCCTCCCTTCAATTGGTCACAAGAGATGAGAAACAAACAGTTGTTTGACTTTTGTCGACTTGACACAAACCTAGACACACTTGGGAAGAAGGAAAAGCAACTGATGAATTGCCTCCTGCTGACTGGCCTGTGGCCATGTCCTCAGGGGATTTTCTTAATTGATAATTAATGTAGGAGGGCCCCGCCTACGGTGGGTGGTGCTATCCCCTAAGTTAGTGGATCTGTGATTTTTTTTTTTTAACATAACAACATGTATTCCTCTCAGGATAAAACACTTGACCTGCTTCACAGCAACCTCCTTTAGGACACTTTGCAAAATAAAATGGGGTTCAACTGCAGGACAGGTCACCAGTGCTTTTCTACACTCCTAGGAGTGGAAAGTACCCTGGCCAAGCAGAACAGTGGCAAATGTAGCTGAGTAAGCCCAAGGAAACAAGCCAGTAAGCAAATATCCTTCTACAGTCTCTGCTTCAGTTCCTGCCACAAGGTTTCTACCTTGAGCTCCTGCTCTGACTTCCAAAGATAATTGACTGTTATCTGTAAAGTAGAATCAACTCTTTCCTACTGCAAATTGCTTCTGGTCACAATGCTTGTCACAGCAACAGAAAGCAAACCAGAACCATAATAGAATTCAGTATCGCAGAAAGGACAGTAGTACATGAAGGGCAGATTGAGAATCTCTTGAACTAGGCTCAGCCTGTTAGCCCTACATCAACAAGCCCTACAAGTGGCTTTCAAACGGTGCTTTGCCAAATCCTAGGAGCTTCTCAGTGACCTATGTGGAGTTATCCTGCAGGCAGAGGTTACATGTCAGAATGTTAGCTCACATGTTGAAAGGCTCTGAGCTGAGCGTCCTGGAGAAACTGAAAAAAAGGGTAAAACTGAAAAAGTCCTTGAGAAACCCCTGCCTCTAGTGGCCTGTCTTGAGTACTGTGTGGCTTTTTGACCCGTTCAGCAGGTCCAGTTATTCAGGGTTCCGAAGAGGAGCTACCTGAGGGTCAAAGGTGGGGGAGAGAAAGGAGACCAGGCAAAGGGGGGTTCAATTGTCGAGGTCTCATTTAATGTCGGGGAGGCAGACGGGTTTTAAGGTTTACAGAGAGTAAAAAGGGGGAAGAGAAGAGGTATTCTTGGCGACGGAGGCAGGAAGCGAAAAGGTCATCTGGTGAAGACACCTGGTGTTTACGCTGGCAGGAACATTCCGTGGTTTTTCTCGGTATCTTCTCGCACCAACAGCTCATGGGAACGGCTCTTTGTTATTGTTCTCCTTTCTCAGCAGCCATCACCTTAGGGCTGTGAGTAAGCATCAGTCTGAGTAGCTCAGGACGGTTCCCCACAGCTTTTTCTGGGCCGGGACGTCAACAAGTATCTATGCCCCTACCATTGGAAACCAGCAGTAGAACAATGAAACAGGCATAGATGAGATGGTGGTACATGCCTGTAATCTTAGTGCTTCAAACCTGGAAAACCAATGAGTCTATTGTGCTTACATACAGAGGACGGGTGAGGGGTAACAGGGATCATGCATAGGCAGCTACATCACCAAAAGCCAACTCAGCATGGGTGACAACCCATAAAATCTGCATAACTGAGCTCACTGGTTTGTAGCTAACTTGGCCAGAGTCTTTTCTCCCCAGAAATTGTACACTGCTAGTATAGCTTCCTGAAGCTTGTAAGTTTCAGAAACTTCCTAAGACGTATGGCTTGGGTCACATTCTGAATCTTAATGAGTCTCCCTGCTCAGTCTAATTTGGAGAAAATAGATCCATACAACCCTGAGTATCTCCCCTAGGATGCTGCCTTTGGGTAAGTAAGGTGTTTGCTCAAAAGTAGAAACCAGCTTGGGTGCTTTTTTGTTTTTTCATGACTGAGCTCAGACACGAGCGGACTGTACATTAGCTTAAGTGTCACATCAACTGAAGCACATAAAACTGAAGAGTTACAAGATCTCCGTTGCCTTATTCAAAAAGACACTGGGGTAAGTCATTTTTTTATTGCAATAAATCTCATCATAAGCAAATGACTGTCGTATATCCGCATGATAAATCCAGTGATTAGCAACTGTTTCTACCGTTTATTGGGCCAATGAGAAAGACATAATTCAGAGCTGACCTGTGGGCTGTTGTCTAAGAAGGGAGGGCTGGAATCTTTTTGTCTGAATAGAAAAGAGCTGCAAACAAAACTGGGACTTTAGGATCCGATTTGGAGCTCAATTGATAAGGAGCTTATGCAGAGCACACGAAGCCCGTGCTTTGATCCTCAACACTGCAAAAATGGGATGGTGGTACATGCCTGTAATCTCTGCACTGGAGAGGTAAAGACACTTCAAGGTCCTCTTTAGCTACATAACAAGGTGAGGGGGGAGAACAGAAGACAGGCATGGTGGCATATACCTGTAATCCCAGCACTTTTGAGGCAGAAGTAGGAGGCTCAGGAGTTTAAAGTCAACCTTGTTAAGAAAGCAAAACAGATGCATTCTAAGCAACATTTTTCCGTTTCCTGCAATTGACTTTTCTTCCAGAAAAACATGGATATGTTCATCAGCTTTGCACGGCTTTGACAAAAGACATAGGGAAACCAACTGAAAAGAGGGAAGGTCTAGCTCTGCATGGTGTCTCACATTTATAATTTCCACATTTGGAATCTGAGGCAGGAGGATAGCTATGAGTTAGAGGCCAACCTGAGCTACATAGAGAGTTTCAGCATAAGCTGGGCTATACAGAGTAAGACCTTGTCTCAAAATAAGCAAACTAAAGAAGAAAAGGAGGAGTTTTTGGTTTTTTTTTTTTCCTCATGGTTTCAGACCATAGTACCTTGGTTCCATTGTTGCTAGGACTGTGGTGAGGCAGACAGCATGAAGGGAGCATGTGGTGGAATAAAACTGCTTACCTCACTGCACCCAGGAAGCAGAAAGAGAGAGAAAGAAGTGGGTGGGCATCTCATAACTTACTTCCCCTGATTAGGCCACACCTCTAAGTTTCCAGTCACCTAATAAGCTATCAATCCCTGGGCTGCCAAGAAGACTCTGCTCTTGCTCCTGTTATAGAAGGAAGTTCAGTTCCCGGCACCTACATCTGGAGGGTCACAACTGCCTATAACTCCAGCTCCAGAAAATCCGACACCTTCAAGTCTCCAAGGTTACCCACATGCACACACAAATAAAATATCACACAGAGACACACAAATAAACAAAAGTAAATCTATATATTTTTTAAAAGCAGAGACTTGACAGGTGTGGTGGTACATACCTTCAATATCAGATGTGGGCCACTAGAAGAGGAAGCATCTTCCTGAGTTCAAGAGCAACCTGATCTACACAGCAAGCTCTACGGCAGCCGGGGCTACACAGACCCTGCCTCAAACACACACACACACACACACACACACACACACATACACACACACACACACACATACACACACATACACACACACACATACACACACATACACACACATACACACATACACACACATACATACACACACACATACACACACACACACATACACACACATACACACACACATACACACACATACACACACACATACACACACACATACACACACACATACACACACACACACATACACACACACATACACACACACACACACATACACACACACACATACACACACACATACACACACATACACACATACACACACACATACACACACACACACACACATACACACACACACATACACACACACATACACACACATACACACATACACACACACATACACACACACACATACACACACACACACACACACACACACACCTGAGTCCTTCAATGGATTGATCACTGGAAAGGTTAGATCCCTCCTGATGCACCGTCCTGACGGCTAAACCTGTGAACAAGCTGCACCAGGGACAGCATCGGCACAGTGATGGCTAAGCTTCCTGGTCAGCGTGACTGGATCTGGCGATACACCATGGTATGAGTGTGCAGCAGCTGGTCGAGTTGTGTGAGCAGTCAGGAAGCCATGAGAGATGCACACTGGTAGGCATCCCACTTCCTTTATTTCCCCTCATTCAATCCAAGCCCCCAGCCCAGGGCGTGATGCCACCCCCACTCAGGATGCATCTTCCCTTCTTAGTCAATTGTCTCTGGAAACTCCCTCATAGGCGTGTCTAGAAGTGTGTCTCCTGGGTGATTCCAAATTCAGTCAAGTCAACCTCCAGCCTCCACACACACACACTCACACAAAACACACACACACACACACACACACACACACACACACACACACGCACGCACACGCACATGCACCTATATACAAATATGCAAATGCAGGAAAACATGTATGCACACACACACACTGGGAGGAACAACTAAGACGCCATGAACCTCATTTTGAGTGATTAAGCACGTAGGCAAAGGTGACGTCGAAGCTGTCAGAGAGAAGAATGGACGGGAGCTAACAATGGTGGCAGAGTTACTATCCACACATCAGAGGCATGAGGAAACAGAAATGAAGAAGGGAAAGAGTTTGGTGGGATGACGGATTAGGTAAACACAGTAAAACTGAGGAAGGCAAGCAGAAGCACGCAGTGGGGATTTAATGACTGACAGAGGGCTAGCAATCCAATTTCTCATCTCTGAGCTAGCAACGCCCCCTATAGAAGAAGCCAGAGTAAGTACAGGGGAAGTAAAAAAAAAAAATGATTTATCAAGAGACAATTTTCGAGGGTTTTTTTAAAAATCCTATCAAAAAGAATCAAAGTAGATGGATCTTGGTGATGTTTTCCACACTAAGGATGGGGAGAAAACTTAGGAAACAATGCAAAGATTACAATGCAAACACAGGGACTGGGTGCATGGCTCAGCTGTTAAGTATTCAGACTACAGGCATGAGGGCCTGAGTTCGAGCCCCAGAACCCATGTGAAAAGCCTTCTGTGGCTCTGTAAGTTTGCAATCCCAGTATTGGAAACAAAACAGGAGGATGCCTGGGGCTCACTGGCCATCCTGATTAGCTTTCTCCGTGAGTTCCATGTCAGGGAGAGACCCTGTCTCAAACAAGTATGGATGGAGCCTGTGCCAGCTGGTTTCATGACAACTTGACACAAAGGTCTAGTCATCTGAGAAAAAGAAACCTTGGGAAAACATCTCTATAAGCTCTGGATGTAGAGCATTTTCTTAATTAGTGATGGATGGGTGGGGGGCAAGTGACAGAAGAAATGGTCAAGTTGAGCAGGCCCAAACCCGGGGGAACCTCAGAATTGAGAGGAGCAGGCATGGGGCCAGCTCCATGCCAAACTAGCTGATCTGGAACACATAACCACGAGACCCCTCCACCCCCCACCCCCCACCCCCACCCCCCTAACCTCCCCCCCCCACCTATCCCCCCCAGAGTCATAGCTGTCAGTCACGTAGCATGAAAACCTGGAGTTCTCCATGCTAATGAGGTATCTCCATAGGCCCCAAGTGTTTAGCCAATGCGCTTCTCTTCCTGGGCATTCCTTCCTGAAAAGGGTATTTAATCCCTGGTTCACCCTGAGTAAAGTGTATGCATTCACATCCTCCATCAAATAAAACAGTTTGGGCAGACAAGGACTGTCTCCTTCATCAAGGTGTAAACATCTGAGGGGAAGTGCAGAACCTCCCACCCATTCCCAACTCCAGGAGTACTCCAGTGGCATGTGGTACACAGGAGATCCTGGAACCACAGCATCTCTCTCAGACTCCTGTTTCTCACCCAGGGAAACATGGGCTGGTACCCCTACTTCACACTGTGTTCTGCCTCCCCTGGGCTAGGGCACCCCCCAGCAGTGAGGCTGACTCACAGCCAGGCAGATGGGGAACAGCCAGAGCCCATGGTGGGCGGGGCCATCCCACTGTGGGCGGGGCCATCCCTGGGCTGGTGGTCCTGGGTTCTAGAAGAAAGCAGGCTGAGCAAGCCATGAGGAGCAAGTCAGTAAGGTGCACCCCACCATGGCCTCTGCATCAGCTCCTGCCTCCAGCTTCCTGCCCTGTCTAAGTTCCTTTCCTGACTTCCTTTAATGATAAATTGTGATGTGGATGTGTAAGCCAAATAAACCCTTTCTGCCTCAAGTTGATTTGGTCATGGTGTTTCATCAAGTAACAGTAACCCAGAATAAGACAGGGCCTGAGGAGTGACACTTGAGATAATCCTCTGGCCTCCTCACACATGCACTCACACATACATGTATGACCACACACACACACACACACCACACCAAAGAGACTGAAGATCATAAAGCATTGGCACAGTCCCCCCCAAGACTGCCTAGAGATTTGGCATATACATGAAGTTAGACATAATCCTTATGAACAAAAGTTCACACAAGATTAATGACATAGTCTTTTTAAATGCCCATATTAACAAAAAAAAAAAAATGTGCCCTACAGTGTTCCCAAAGTGTCTCTAGTTGAACATGGACTTAAAACATAGACCAGGTTGAGACAAGGTAATGCACACCTTTAGTGCCAACACTTGGGAGGCACAGTGGGTCTCTGTGAGTTCAAAGCCAGCCTGGTCTACAGAGCAAGTTCTAGGCTAGTTAAGATACATAGTGAGACCTTATCTCAAGAAGGAAAAACAAAACAAGAGGACCAGACAAACGACCAAGTGGATAAAGGCAGTGGCCACAAAGCCTGATGACCTGAGTTGGATCCCTCAGTTTTCCATGATGCAAAGAAAGAACCAACCTCCCTACAAGTTGTCCTTATGTTTCCACATACAAGTGGTAGTATGCACATGCTCACACACAAACACACATGTACACACACACACAAACATGCACACATACACACATATAAACATACATACACACAGGTACACACACAAACATGCACTCACA
The DNA here is from genome assembly GCF_947179515.1 of Apodemus sylvaticus. Classification (NCBI taxonomy): domain Eukaryota; kingdom Metazoa; phylum Chordata; class Mammalia; order Rodentia; family Muridae; genus Apodemus; species Apodemus sylvaticus. The sequence continues at coordinate 35,443,953 of NC_067493.1, read as the reverse complement.
CACCTACATACAAACATACATACACATATACATAGGCATACACACAAACACAGACATATAAGCGCACACATACAAATGCACATATACATATACATCATATACATATCCATGTGCATATGCATATACATAAACACATACAAACACACAAACATATACACATGCACACACAAAAACATACACTCATACACATAACACACGGGCACACACACAAACACACCCTCACATGCATACACAGACGCACAAAGTAAATACGTCCATAATTTTTAAAGATATAAAACATAAGGTTTCTCACACAGGTCTCCTGGCTATCGACAGCCATTATTGTATGATACTAAATAACCATATTTGTTCCTATCCCCAACAATCACATCAGAAAATCTATTCTGAATTGGAAAGCTATCCAGCTCAGAGTGGCCGAAACATCTCTAGAAACTGCATCATTCTGCAGGGGATTTCCTTTCATTGCTGATAACAAGTCCTGCACACTATTGTGTTTTAAGCGACAGGCTCATTTTTCATTTGCTCCCAAAGAGACATGGACTGAAGCTGGTCCACCAATTATTCTTTCAATTAAAACTGTGCTAAATAAATAAATAAATAAATATGTCTAGTTCAGCTTATAATGTGAATAGCCAACACATTCCACCTCTCAAAACACCCTCTGAAAGTCAGTGTTATCTGAGTACTCAGAATAGAAGGGAACCATGTACATGGGTGTATATGTGTATGTGTGTGTGTGTGTGTATGTGTGTGTGTATGTTTGTGTGTGTGTGTGTGTGTGTGTGTGTGTGTGTGCTCACATGCATATGTGTGCAGGTAGGGACCAGTATGCATATTCCCAAAGCTTAAAAAAAAAAACAACACTTTTTTTTTCATTTATTTACTACATGTAAGTACACTGTAGCTGTCTTCAGACACTCCAGAAAAGGGAGTCAGATCTCCTTATGGATGGTTGTAAGCCACCATGTGGTTGCTGGGATTTGAACTCAGGACCTTCAGAAGAGCAATCAGTGCTCTTAACCGCTGAGCCATCTCTCCAGCTCCCCAAAGCTTCTTGCTCAAAGTTAATCTGCAACAACAACAACAAAAAAAAATATTCTGCCCTTGGGACGAGGAGACAGCTAGGGGTCTTGATAAGGTGCTTGCTATGCAAGTGTGAGACCTGTTGACTCTCAGAACCAACTTTCAAAACCCTGTGGTGCTGCATCCTTGTCACCTTAGCACTGAGGAGGTAGAGACAGGAGGGTCCCTGGGGCTTGGGGGCTGGCCAGCCTAGCCTACTTGGAGAGCTCTGGACCAATAAAAGGCCCTGTCTCAAAAATGAAATGAAAGGCTGGCAAGATGTCTCAGCCACTGTGAGTGGGTGCTGTGACTGCAAGGGACCCAGGTTTAGTTCCCAGTACTCAAATCAAGTGACTCACAACTGCCTATATGACTCCAGCTCCAGGGGGTCTGATAACCAATTCTGGCCTCTATGGACACCTGCACTTACGTACACAAACCCACACACATAGACACATCATTTTAAAAACAAATAAATTAAATATTTGAGGGGAGAAAAAGATGGACAGTTTCTGAGAAACAGCTAAAGTTGTCCTCTAGTCTCCACACACACACACACACACACACACACACACACACACACGCACGCACGCACATATCTGCACACGAACATGCACACAACCATGTACACACACACACAAATATTCCACCCTCATAACTGCCAGCATGTGATTTGTGAGAGAAGCCATCCAACTCAGAAGCTTAAAGGTTCCACTGACTGCACTTCAAGCCATCAGGTAATTTCAAGATGTGCTCAAGTTCCCCGGGAGGCAGAGAGATCTCCTATTTGCTTGCACAAAAGCCTCCTAGCATCATTCATCCCTCGGCACAATAGGTGGCTTGATCTGTCCGCCGCAGTGAAGTGGCTGGATTGCACCGCAGCACAATGCAGACCTCAGCATCTCCAGCGATGCTGCCATCAGAAGAGGGGCTAAGGGTGACTCAGTATGACACTGATTACAGGCTCAGCCCTGAGGTGCTCACGTGTGGGCAGCTACTGCCAGGCATTGCCTCTACCTATGCTTACCCCCAGCAGACGCATCTACATTCTGTTCAACCTCAAGGTCAGCCTTCTGAAATACTCCCAGGGGCCCAGAGAGATAAGGTAGGTTAAAAACCGCTTGCTGCAAAGTCTGAGGACCTGAGTTCAAGCCTCAGATCTGGAAAAATGGAAGAAGGAGAGAATGGATTACCACAAGTTATCCTCTGACACCCACATGCACTTGGGGCACAGCGGTGCACATCCAGTGATCCAGAGGAAAAAGCAGTTGTGTCTCCATGAGTTCAAGGCCTGCCTGGTCTACATACTGAGTCTCAGATCAGCTAGGACTACCTAGTGAGACTCTGTCTTAAATAAACAAACAAAATGAGGAGGAGGAAGAGGAGGAGGAAGAGGAGGAGGAAGAGGAGGAAGAAGAGGAGGAGGAAGAGGAGGAGGAAGAGGAGGAGGAAGAGGAGGAGGAAGACAAGGACAACCACAATGGTGACAAGAAGATTCAGGAGTTGCCATTTGGAAAAAGGAAGGAGGCCAATGAAAAGAGAAATGGGGGAGGAGAGAGATAAATCAAGGGTGAATATGGTCAATGTACAGTGTATATATACAGGGCATATACCAGTTTAAAGAAAGAGCAAAGGGACTGGAGAGATGGCTTAGTGGTTAAGAGCACTGGCTGCTCTTCCAGAGGTCCTGAGTTCAATTCCCAGCAACCACATGGTGGTTCGAGACTGTTTGTAATGGGATCTGGTGTGTCTGAAGAGAGAGGCAGCATATTTGTATACAATATATAAATCTTAGAAAGAAAGAGAAGCAAAGAAAGAAAAGAAGAAAGGAAGAAAGAAAAGAAGAAAGGAAGAAAGAAGGAAGGAAGGAAGAAAAGAAGGAAGGAAGAGAAGGAAGGAAGGAAGGAAGGAAGGAAGGAAGGAAGGAAGGAAGGAAGGGTGAAGTGTGTATGCTTAAGTTTGACTTAAAACTGTTTCCTCCCCGTAATGGTTGTCCACTTGGCTACATCTGGAATCGACTAAAACCTAAGGGGCTGGGCACACCTGAGAGAGATTTTCCTAATCTAATTATTTCAAGCAGGAAGTCACACCCTAATTCTGGGCTGCAGCTCCTTATGTAAGCTCACATAAAAGGGCATGAAAGAAAGAAACTGCTTTTTGCCTGTTTGCCCTCCCTCTTGCTGGCAAGTCCATCTATCCTGCCACTGGAGCATTCCGTCGCCTCTATTAGTGCTAACTTCCTTGGGATGCCAGCATAGCCCGAAGATAAGCAGCTCCCCAGAAATACCCTGGGTCCCCCAGCATTAGATCGGGACTGCTGGAACCCCCAAGGTTCACTGAACAACTATTGAATTCTCAGATGTTCTGTAATAAAGCTAACACTGTCGAATGGACCACAAGCTGTAGGCCACTCTAATAAACCGCCTTTTAATATACAGATGTCCCTTGTCTCCATTTTGTTTCTTCACAGAGCCCTGACTATCACCTACACTAGCTTATGGGTGTCTACCTTGCCCTAGTGAACTGCAACCTAACTTGATAGGTACATCCTACTCTTGTAACAAGCAGCTGAGTCTAGCCTGAGACCTGAAAACTTGCAGGCTGCCCCCACCTAATACACCCAGAGTCCTGGGATCATCAGTCATGACCACAGGTTGGTTAACACCATAGAGCGGTGGTTCTCAACTTCTTTACGAGTGCAACCCTTTAAAACATCCCCTCATGTTGTGATGACCCAACTCCAACCACAAAATTATTTCATTGCTAACTTTGCAACTGTAATTTTGCTACTGCCATAATTGTATTGTAAATCTCTGATATGCAGGACAGGTGATATGTGACCCTGTAGGGGTTGTGACCCACAGGTTGAAAAACACTGCCATAGAATATCAGTCTGTGAATCTGCATATTAGTTTGAAACCCCAGTCCGACTTATCTTCCTGTTGCTGTGATCATTCTGTTCGGAAATGCAGTAGCGGAGGAGGGGGGTTATTTGGTAAGACCCCTTCCAGATTGCGGGTCTATCATTGAGAGAAATCAGGGCAGGGACCTGAAGCATAGACCACTGAGGAGCACTGCTTGCTGGCTTGCTCTCTGCCTTGCTGACTCTCAAGCTCAAAACGTAGCTAACACACTTCTGCAGCCCCAACCATCTACCCTGGGCCACCCGCAGTGGGCTGGGTTCTCCTGCATCAACCAACAATTAAAACAATCTCCGTAGAGGCGTGTCCACAGGCCAATCTGGTCTATACAATTTCTCAACTGACGATTTCCGCTCAGAGAATACAGACTTTTGATAAAGTCTTTATCAAGTTGATAAAGACCTTAGGTAAATCCCTCCTGCCTCAGCCAGCGGCTGTCCTCTGAGGATCCGACGGCAGAGCTTACAGAGGACATGCCCTTCCTAGATGCTTGAGAAAACTGGGGGTGTAATTATTCATAATCACTGTCCCTGGCTCTGTTCATAGGATGTGAAGGATTTCCAGTTTCCTGTGAGAGCTGAAGCAGGGGTGTTGAGGCAAAACCACAGCCTTGTAGAAAGCTTAACACAGGTGTAGACTTTTCCCCCCTGGAAACTTCTGTTCCCAGTGGGTCTTGTAGAGGTTCAAAGCCCTTCTGTCCAAGCCTTTGTGCTCCTGGGCCTGAGATTTGGACTCATGAAGAAGTGTGGTCTCTTCCTTGGTCCTTCCCTTCCCATTTGGCTCTGAGGATCTCATCCGGTGGGAACAGATGTGCTGTGCAGAGACAGAAACTAATGCCGTGCTGACATTTTTCTACATATCTCATTTATCCCAACAGAGGGCTAATACGGAATTTTAAAAAGTTAATATTGCAATATGTATCTCCATTAGCTTGCTGAGGGGAGGTGACGAGCCAGGTAGCATTGGGCCTCAAGGACCCTGAGGAAGGTCAGTACGGCAGGAACATCCCCAGAGAGCTGGGCTAGGAGGAAGGAAACCAGGCTTGGCCTGGAAGGTTCGAGAACCTTCCAACAAGGAGAGTCTGGCACTCTCATTAACGTTAACAACATGGATTTTAAAGACCTCCTTATCCTCATGGGGGGGGGGGGGGTGTGCAAAAGTTCTCAGCAAATACTACAACCAACATTTCTCAAAAGTGCATTTTAATACCAGAAACCTCCCAAGCCAGGCAGAGAATGGTCTAGATGCCCATGGGCTTGGGGACTCCTGGACTCATTTTTGCTGTTGTAATAGGGGAATCTGAGAGGGAGACCAATTAGTTTGCAAGAAGGGTGTTTCTCTCCTTTTTCAGTGCAGATGCATATTATGGGGTCCCCCCCCCTTCCCACAGTCACCGAGCTAAGCCTCATTGCTTAAAAAGAAGGAAAAAAAAAAAAGCAAGAGCGTGCTAACAATAGCCCATAATTACTTTGTAAATGGTTTCCTGGAGTAATTATGCCATTAGTGCCTGAGACTTCCACTTCAAAGGTTTCTCTGTTCCACGCCAAGCGATCTGGCTAGCAATGAGAGACCTCCCAGGAGTCTGAAAGAAAAGGACCAGCGCTGGAGAGACAGGACTTACAGATGCGTCTCCTAGTGCCTCTATTGTCAGAACAACACTATGCCTCCCCGTGGGAAGGGCGGAATGCTAAAACAGAATCTCCAATGAGATTAGCGGTGGGTTTAGGAAGGGGGGGGGGGGGGATTCCACTTTGAGGCAGCCGCCTCTGGGTTCTGGAACCTTGGGAGCATTCTTCCGTTTCCTAATCAGACTGACATGACAAGCTAAGGTCATGTGAAAGTCAGACCCACCCACGGCGAATAGAAGCCAAGTGGAATGACCCACTGTGCTTCAATAAGCCTTCCGACTACTGAGATGGCAGGTAAAGGCCACCAAACCTGATGACCTCATTCTAATCCCCGGGGCCCACACGGTGAAAGGAGAAAACAGACTCCCTCAAACTGAATGCCGACGACCTCCCCTTGTATGCGGTGGCGTAGTGCCCGTCCCTCCCTTTGGCTGTGAGACTATTGAAACAATGGAACCCGCCCCCGCCCCCGCCCCCCCCCCCAAATAATATTGGCATTTTCTTAGGACTCTCACGCTAAGGGGAGAAAAAGAGTAAAAAGCCTGGTGCCAAGCAGAGGGAGACGTCGTACCCCAGGAATATATTTCACACAGTTTGGACATTTGCTAAACCAAGTTGCCAAAGCAGCGATCGATGTGGCGGTGGTGGGCGGGTACCGGAACTGGTCATCCGTGCACACCACTTGCTCTCGGGGGTAAATCTGAACCCCATGCCTGGACCCCGGGGGACTCGGAGCTGCCTGGGCCCGCTTATTTGTTCTTTTCCCAGTGTGGCCACACTGACTGCATCTCAGTTCTCTGTGTTAGACTTGCTTCTCGTTAACGATGTCTCTTTAAATGACGTCTTGAGGACAAGAAGCAAAGCCTGGCTTTGTTAAGGGCAGGCAGCACCCACGCTCCAATCTAATTCTCAGCACATTGTTCATAAACCCCAGGGTAGGGGCAATGGGATCCACATGAGCTTTGGGGGAGCATCTCATCTCTGTGAGTTTGACACTCAACACTGCCCTCCTAGTAACCTAGCAACTCGCATCTGTAATTGTACCCATTCAGCAGACGCCAAAACTCAAACTCAAAACAAGGGAGTCCCTGCTCGACTGCAACTTTAAGGTTAATGTTCGGGTCTGTGCTCCCCAAACTCACTGTTCTAACACTCTGTAGTTTCAAGGGCGCAGGCTTTGGTGTGGGTTCACATGCTCTAATTCAGTGTGACAAGTTGTGGCAGGAGACCAGAGACTGGACTGAAACCTGGAGGTGAACGTATGAAAGAGGCCGGTGTGCAGAGAAAGCTGGAAGCTGGGGCTTGCCTGGACTCCATCGAACAGCAAAAAGGAGGGTGAGGGTGCGGTGGGGTGGCTTCCCAGTACGATCCTTCATCAGCTCCCCGGCCCACCCCACCCCCACCCCTGCCCCCGCCCCCACCCCCACCCCCACCCCGGCCCTGACACATCGAGTCTCGGCAGGGCTGCATGCACTGTCTCCTTCTGAGGCCAGACAAGGCAGCCCAGCTAGAAGAACATATCCCACAGACAGGCAAAAGCTTTTGGGATAGCCCCCACTCTAATTGTTCGAACAAAGTGCACATTCGCTACCTATGAACTGGGAGGCCTAGGTCCAGTCTGTGTATGTTCTTTGGTTGGTCGTTCAGGCTGTGAAAGCCTAAAGGGTTCAAGTTGGTTGACTCTGTTGGCCTTCCTGTGCTGTTTCTATCCCTGCACATTCTTTGTTTTTAAAGACAGTATCAAGTGGGCAGCGGTGACACAAGCCTTTAGTCCCAGCACTCTGGAGATCTCTATGAGTTCTAGGCCAGCCTGGTTTACAGGGTGAGTTCCAGGACAGCCAGGTCTATGAGAGACCCCCCCCCCAACTCAAAGTTTTTAGACCTCTAAACAACTAGCCCAGCACAGAGTAACTTGTTTTCGGCTTTCAGCTAGAGAAAGATAGCCCACCCGGTTCTAGTTCCGATGTTTAACTATACAATGTCCCAAGGACGTTTGCTCCAGATAATCTCTAACCTTCCTTACTTCCTCATTCTGTACTTCCCCATTCCATGCATGTTTTGTCCTCCACCCCTTGCCTTGTGAATTGTGGCCTCCAACCCTTGTCTTGTGATTTTTCCCCTTTAAATACCCCTGACTTCAGTTGCTCGGGGTCCTCAGTCCTCTACCCCTGCCTGGGGTATGGCTGTGGAACCCAGAATTCTGGAAATAAAGAAATCCTCATGCTATTGCATCGAGACCATTTCTCAAGAGTGATTTGGGTGTCGCCTTCTGGGGTGTGGGGTGCTGGGACACCCTCGGTTTTTGGGGTCTTACAGTCTACACAGAAAAACCTTGTCCTGAAAGAAACAAAAACAAAAAGACAGTCTCACAGTGTGATCTTGGCTGGCCTAGAGTCATTTGCTAGTTTGCTGTGTAGACCAGGCTGGCCTTGAACTCAAGGAAATCTAACCTGCCTTTGCCTCTCAAGTGCTCAGCGTGCACCACCACACCTGGCCAAGCTGTCTCTGTTTCTATTTCTAAGCTTGTGTTTCTGTTCTTTGAGAATTTACACAAGAGCCTGGGATGGGTGCCCTCCGAACTCTGACCTGTGACCTGTGGCCCAGGAATCCTAAGATACCTTCCCTGACACTCTGGGTTCTCTCACTGTTTCTCTGACCTCCATCCCAGGCATGGTTCCTGGTCCATCTCCTCTCCTCTTAGCCACTGCCAACGCTTACAGCTTGCCCCGACTGTTGGTTCCCTTTCAAACTCTAATTAAATTTTTTCACACTTTCTTCTGAGTCCGTGGTTTATTTGTTTTTTTTTCCTTGCTTGGCTTTTGTTTTGTTTTGTTTTGTTTTCAAGTTGGTTTTTTAACTCCTTTATTAATGAGACTACGAACCTAGAATCTTCCACTGAGGGGCTGAGGGTGTGGCTTGGATTAGAGCACATGCAAAGGCCTGGGGGCGTGGCTCAGCACTTTGGCCACTGCCTAGCAAGTGTGAAGCTCTAACCTTGGGGACAGGAGGATAAGGACCTGGTGACGGACGACACTGTCACCTCAGCATTTGGGAAGCTGAGGCAAGAGGATTCCGTACAGGTTTGAATGGAGAGACAGAGGTGCGCCAGACAACAACAAGTTAATTCACATTCCAATGTCCGTGTCCCACCTCCCAGAGACTGCCTCAGGGGGTCTGAACCCTGAATCCATCTCTCCATCTCTCTCTCTCTCTCTCTCTCTCTCTCTCTCTCTCTCTCTCTCTCTCTTTCAGAAAAGGTTCTGAGCCCTGAATCCATCTCTCCATCTCTCTCTCTCTCTCTCTCTCTCTCTCTCTCTCTCTCTCTCTCTCTCTCTCTCTCTCTCTGAAAAGGTTCTGAACCCTGAATCCATGTCTCTCTCTCTCTCTTTCAGAAAAGGTTCTGAGCCCTGAATCCATCTCTCTCTCTCTCTCTGTCTCTCTCTGTCTCTAAAAAGGTTCTGAACCCTGAATCCATCTCTCTCTCTCTCTCTCTCTCTCTCTCTCTCTGAAAAGGTTCTGAACCCTGAATCCATCTCTCTCTCTCTGAAAAGGTTCTGAACCCTGAATCCATCTCTCTCCCTCCCTCTCTCTCTCTGAAAAGGCTCTGAACCCTGAATCCATCTCTCTCTCTCTCTCTCTCTGAAAAGATTCTGAACCCTGAATCATCTCTCTCCCTCTCTCCCCCCCCTCTGTGTGTGTGTGTGTGTGTGTGTGTGTGTGTGTGTAAGAGAGTCGGCCCATGCATGTTCCTGTTGGAGATGGATGGACGTCAGAGAACTAACCTCGGGCATGGTTTTCACCTTCCACCTTGTTTGCAGCAGAGCATATCTAGTCAGTCACTGCTGTGATGCTGGGCTGGCCAGTCCATGTGGTTCTGGAGAGTCGCCTAGAGGAGGCTGGTATTACAGAAGTACCCTACCATGAGCTCCTGGACCACAAACTCGGGATGTCCAGCTTTCAGGAAAGTCTCTTTACCCACTGAAGCCATCTCCCCAGCCCTAGAACGTTTGGTTTTAATTAGAAGGTGGTAACCTCACAGTAAATGGCACTAAGGAAAACTGCCTGGTGCCCTAGGGCCATTCATTATGACACAATCGTTTTTTTCTCGCCATAGTCTTTTCATTGCCTCCAAGAGCAATCCTATTTAAGGCAATGTAGCAAATGTTCTGCCTGGAGAGATGGAAACAGAGACACTCCTGTTGAGATTGTTAATTTATGGATATCAACTTGGGAAGCTGAAACCTCAACTGAAGAACTGCCTCCAGCCAACTGGCCTGTGGGCATATCTGTGGGGCACTGTCTTAATGGCTAAGCGATGGAAGAGAGCCCGTCCCTAGGCAGGTGGGCCCTGGGCTGTATGAGAAAGGGAGGTGACTGTTAAGTCTTGGAGAAAGCCTGTAAGCAGCATTCCTCCATGATCTTTGCTTCAGTTTCTGCCTCCAAGTTCATGAGTTGAGTTCCTGCCTTGGCTTTCTCAATAATGGACTAAAATATAAGATAAAATCAATCTTTTCCTTACTAGGTAGAAGTGTCACAGCTCTAAATGGAAAGGTTTTCCCCAATGGAAGGGTTACAGCTCTCGGGGGGGAAAGGTATCCTGGCAGTCAGGAGCCAAGGAATACCAGAGTCCCACTGTACAACAAACCACACACAAGCGATTTACTGGGAAAGACTCAGAGAGTGGCTGCCTCTGCTCAGGAAAAAAGCAGCAGAGAACTGAGCAGGGGGCAGGCTTTGATACAGTTTCTTGGGGGAGCAGAGCTTTCCAGAATGGCTGTTTGCAGGGAGGGGGGGCTGGTGGGATTTCAAGTCCTGAGCTTGGGGGCAACATCGAGAATTGGTGGGATTTTGAGCTCAGGGATTGGTGGTTTTTTGAGGAAATTGGTAGGAATTGGTAGGCGTGTTGTTGTTGTTGTTGTTGTTGTTGTTGTTGTTGTTTTTCAAAACCCAAAGTAAGCTCAGACTTTTCACCCTATTTCAGGTTGTTTTCGGTGAGTGTTTTTGTTTTTTGTTTGTTTGTTTGCTTTTTGTTTGTTTTTTGCTTTTTGGATTTGGTTTTTTCAAGACAGGGTTTCTCTGTATAGCTCTGGCTGTCCTGGAACTCACTCTGTAGACCAGGCTGGCCTCGAACTCAGAAATCCGCCTGCCTCTGCCTCCCAGAGTGCTGGGATTACAGGCGTGCGCGCCACCGCCGCCTGGCTTCGGTGAGTGTTTTATCACAGTAAAAGAAGTAAATTATACTCACTCCAGATAGAGAATCCAAAATAGACCCAAAAGAATTATTTAAAAAATGTCCAAGTTGATGAACCAAAGAGCTTTTATTGGGGTTTCTCACATGAGTATAGGTCGGGGGTCACTCAAAGGAGCAAGGATGCTTCAATGTCAGCCACATCCATCACCAAAAAGCCAACCCAACACAGTGACAACTCACAAGGCAATCTTGGTACTTTCTACATGGTTTGCATACAGCTCAGCAGGGCAGGGCACCTACTCTTAGCAACTGGGCTGGTCAATCTGCTCCCCAGCAGTTGTTTGCTGCTTGTATGACTGGGAAGGGGGTCCCTTGTAAATCTTGTAAGCTCTTAGTGAGGTGTTTCAATTAGGAAGACATTGACATGTAACCATGAGGGGAAGGTGCGGAGAAACATGAAGGAAAGGACACCCGTGAGCTTCAAGCATCCCAGGCCTGGCGGAGCAGACAGGTTGGAGCATGAATTTCATGAATACAGAAAGGATGATGGACGGCCACTTCCACCAGAGATGGCATAAGAAGAATTCAACAGTTTGTAAGTCTATCAGAAAGTTCATTCCTGATGCAACAGTGTTGACAGAGGGGACTTTAATAGGGAATCGCCATATCCATGCCATTATCCATGACTTGTCAGGGAAGTAAGTTAGTTATAAAAGGAGATCTCAGCATCCTTTTCCTCTCTGAAGTTTGTGTTGTGACTCCCCCACTACACGATGTCTCTCCCCATAGAATGGTGGAGCATGAGGGATCTCACCAGACATATATTTCATCTTGGCCCTCACAGCCTCCAGATGCCCAGATCCATGAGCCAAATAAACTCTTTACAACGTGGAATAGGGAAGAAGGACAGAGCCTCATGCCCTAGACCACACTGGTACAGAACTCTCTATGTGGCTAGGGTAGGTGTGGTCTCAAATCCAACAGTCCTACTGCCTCAGCCTCCTGGATGCTGGGATTGTAGGCGTGTACCACTTCACTCAGCTCAAAATAGATCTACAGTGTTATAAGTTTGCCGGCCTGTGGTGTTGTAGTCCTAGCAGGACACTAGGACAGGAGAGTCACAGACAACTGCTTCTAAATGTGACCCGTCCAGCAGGTCCAGTTATTCCAGGGTCTTGAAGAGGCACTACCTGAGGGTCAAAAATGGGGGGAAGAGAGAAGGGGGGCCAAGCACGCTAACAAAGTCAAACTGAGTTGTATCAAGGCCTCATTTAATGTCAGGGAGGTGAGTGGGTTTTAAGGCTTACAGAGAAGGAATTAACCTTCACACCAGACAAAGGAGGGAAGGGCAGACACACCCCTAGCGATGGAAGCAGGAAGGGAGGAGGTCATCTGGTAGGGACACCCAGAGTTAATGCCTAATGCCAGCAGGAACATTCCGCAGTTAGGGCAGGAACTCGTACTCTTCGTGCACCCACAGCTCATGGGGAAGACTCTAGTTAATTGTTCTCCCTTCACGGCAGCCGCCACCTTAGGGCTGTGAGTAAGCATAAGTCCGAATAGCTCGGGACGGTTCCCCACATAAATGGGTACAGAAACATTCTGAAATCAAGTTCATGGGGGTAGCATAGGGTCCTGGAAGAGGCCCACACTGACTGTCGTCTTTTGTATGTGCTCTTACAGGACATGATGGTTGCATCCTTAAGAAGTCCTTCCAAATGCCCCAGGCTTGTTCCGTTTCTCGCCGATACAGCAGCATCAGTCCAGCAGACCAACCCAGGACCATCAAACTGAACTCACTATTCCACCAGAAACAGAGATGGAGCGACCACCCCAAGCACAAGAGAGGGGGATCGTTGGGCTACTTCTTCATCAATACCGTCTCCCCCCAAAAGAACCTGTCCAACGCCTTCTAATTGCCTCTGGTTTTATTTATTGGATTAGTTTCTTTTTTTCTTCATTTGTTTAGTGAGTTGGTTGGTTTTTTGTTGTTTTTTTTTTTGTTCGTTTGTTTGGTTTTTTTTTGTTTTTTGTTTTTTGTTTTTTGTTTTTTTTAGTATTGAAGATTGAAACTAAGGCTTTGAGATCCTAGGAAGTGTCTATCTCAGAACTACACTCCCAACGCCTCACTGGGGGATTCTAAGAAAGCATCCTACTTCTTTAAGAAGAAGCCCAAGTCTATGAGGAGAACCCCCACTCACAAAACTATAAGAATGTTTGAGTCTGTTCCACTGAGGAAATATCCACGGTGTATCAGCTTTTAGTTATAAAAAATACCTGATGCAATCAATGAAAAAGAAGAAAAATTATTTTGACTGTCATTTTCCAAGATTTTAGTATATAGTCAATTGACCCTATTCAAATCTTTGTGATCTTTGAGCAGCATCCTCTCTGTGTGTGTTTATAGCCAACTGTCTCTTTTATAAATAGGTCAGTCGTATTGGATGAAGGTCCACCCTAACGGCTCCTTAATTCGATCACAACTTCAAGGACCTTATTTATAAGTAAGTTCACATTCCGGGATGCTATGGATTAGGATGTCAATATGTCCTTTGTGATGGTGGGACACAATTCAATCTATGACTAGCCACACCCCATGGTAGGGTGTATCATTCTTGCCAAAGTGTGTGTGTGTGTGTGTGTGTGTGTGTGTGTAGGAGAGAGAATGAGAGAGTGTGTGTTGTTTATAAATGTGCATGTGTGCATGTGTGTATATGTGTATGTGAAGACCAAAGGTCAATGCTGAATATCTTTATCACTCTACATTTTTTTTTGAGACAGGTTTCTCAATAAATCTGGGGTTCAACAACTCTAAAAGACTGACTGGCCAGAAAGCTCCAGCAGGGATCTGCTCATCTCCGCCCTGCTTGGGGCTGGGATGACAGACATGTACCAGCATGTCCTACATTTTACACAGGTGCCAGAGACCCACACTCAGGTCCTTACACTTGTACCCCAAGAACCCTACCAATTGAACTATCTTTCTACCACCTACCACCAACACTATTCTATTTTTTGGAAGCAAGGCGTTGGGTCAAGCCAACCTTCAAGGTCACAAATGTCAGAAGGCATTTCAGAAGCTTGTGTTCTATCTCCACATCCAGAGACATAGCTCTATACGTGTTCATTTATTAGCTAGACACTGTGCTGGCTACATTTATGTCAAATTGACGCAAGCTAGACTCATCTGGGCAGAGGGAACCTCAAGTGAGAAAATGTCCCCCACCGGATCAGACCGTGGGCAAGCTCTTAGGTGTTTTCTTGATGGATGGTTGATGTGCGAGGACCCAGCTCACTGTGGGTGATGCCATACCCGGAGCTGGTGATCCTGGGTGCTTTAAAAAAGCAGCCATGAGGAGTAAGTCAATAAGCAGTGTCCCTCCATTGCTTCTGCTTCCGTTTATGCCTCCAGGTTTCTGTTCTACTTGAGTTACCATGACTTCTCTCAGTGATGGACTCTCTCTCCTCTCCCTCTCTCTTCTCTCTGTGTCTCTGCTTCTGTGTCCCTGTGTCTCTGCCCACCCCCTCAGCAATTTACTTCCAAACCTTGCATCAGGAGAGTATCACCGTAGACCATGGCCATTCTGTATCTGTGCTTAAATGGCTTCCACCTTCCAGCCCCTCCTCTAGCTTGCCCAGTCTTCACTATTGATCAATGAACAAAAGGGTTGTTGATCGAATGGGTTAAAAGCAGCAGCATCTGCATACAGACAAATCACAGAACAAGTCAGACGTCTGATGAGTAATTTTCCCTGCCGTTTAATAAGACCCATGAGGTACATCTGTTTCAATCACTCTGATCAGAACTAAAAACAACCTTAAACATGCTCTTGATGCAGTGTCTACCTGACAGGTGTACATGGAGCAATTATACTGTCTCCTGCCTTCCCTGGAAGTGATTAATGAGAGTTCACATGACTGGCAGTTTCAAGAAAGTGGGTGGGGAATGGGGAACTCAGATGGGAGCCCGAAGATTCCACTGAGCCCAGGGCTTGGAATGGTGTGTATAGAGCCCAGCTGGAACTCCCAGCTGGAAGGCAATTGAGGCAAGAGGCCAGAGGCTTAATTGGGAGCTTATCTGGCCACACATGGCCCCTGGAAAAAGAATTGGATTTAGAGATGAATACCAGTGAGTCAATTCTGCAAAATAATTATCCACAGAGCACACAAGGGAAGTGGTATCCCCATGAGTCTGGGAAGAATGATGTGGGAGCCAGGGGCATGCATTTGAATCTCATCCCTGTCTCTGTCTCTGCCTCTTATTGGATCTGTGAACTTAAAAGATCTCCACAAGCCTCAGTCTTTTTAAGCTATAAAATGGTCAGATTGGCCCTTCCAGAGAAAGGCATGCGTGTTTATATGTTTAGAGAGGCTGGGGACGCAGAACTGCATCACCTGCCTAGAAGCCCCCAGCAAAGGGTCTGGGGATGTGGCTCAGTGGTAGAATACCTGCCTAGAATCCTCCATTGAGGGTCTAGAGGCATGGCTTTGCAGTCCTAACATGGCCACGTTCTACACGCCTGAGAGGACTCTGAGAGGCCACATACCATCTGTTTCAAAATGCAATTTGCAAAAGGCAGTTCCAACTACCACCCACAGAGTGGTCAGTGCAGGTCAAAGACAAACCCCTTGTCTATTGTTGAGGTTCAATAGAAGGTAATGAATGAATAAGTAAATGCAAATAAATGTGTCTGCTCAGGCAGAACTGTTGTGCAATGATTTACTCCAACTTGAAACATTCTATCCTGGAGGGAGGCTACTTAAGACTAAGGAAGTGGGGGCTGGAGAGATGGTTCAGCAGTTAAGAGCACTGACTGCTCTTTCCGAGGTCCTGAGTTCAATTCCCAGCAACCACAGGGTGGCTCACAACCATCTATCTGTAATGGGATCTGATCCCCCTCTTTTGGTGTGTCTGAAAAGAGCAATGGTGTACTCATATACATAAAATAAATAAATAAATCTTAAAAAAAAAAAAAAAGACCAAGGAAGTGAACAAAACTCATCAGGCTCAGGAAGTTCCTAAAACTTAACGAGATTCACAGGGGCCCTTCCCAAGATTATAGCCACAGTAACCATTGCCAGAGAAGAGACATGCTGGAGAAGACAGTAACTGACCAGCAGAGCTGCCTGCAAGTTGTTCAGGGAGCTTCTTTTTTGAGTCCTCACCACAGTATGGTGGGGTTTTGATGATGTAGCTACGTTTAAGTCATTCCTACTCCCACCTCCTTAAGCAACCCCTCACTCATGTTCCTGTAACTAATGCCAATAAGCTCTTTGGTTCACTAAGTTAGACGTAGATAGAACTGATTTTCTGGATGGAATTAGTCCATCTTGAGTTTACTCCAACTTGAAACAGTCTATCCTGCAGGGAGGCTACTTAAGACTCAAGAAGTAAACAAAATTCATCAGTCTCAGGAAGTTCCTAAAACTAACAAGATTCACAGGGACCCTTCCCAAGGTAATAACCACTGCAACAATTGCCAAAGGAGAGACTTGCTAAAGACTAGCTGACCCGTCATCACCAATGATAATTGGTGCCCTGCCTAACATCAATAGACATGTGTTCACATCTACACAAGAAAAGTCATACAACAGGGATTCACTGGAGAAGGATCACCTCAGTCTATGTGTTAAGTTAAACCTGCTTAAAAAAAAAAAAAAAAAAGAGGGAGGGAAGAGGTGGGTAATGCACATTACCCTGTCACTCAAAAGTTGTAACACTAATTACTTTTCTACATTTTGCATGCTTTACTGATATAACTTTGCATCACCATTTCAACCAACCCCTTAATATTAGTAAGTATATTTTACAAAGAATATATCAGAGAGCGAAGACTTTTCCAGTCTACACACACACACATAAACACACACCAGTAACCTGTAAGGTAATCCGATTATGCCCAAAAACAGACATTAAAGAATGTTTCCCCGTGTCACTCAAACAAATTGAAGATCCTATAGGGGAAAGAAAGATACCAAGCGCCATTTTAGATACAGATACCAGGATCCATCTTGGAAGTTTCCGCTGGGCTCCGTACTGGAGCACATGCTGGTGTCATTTTGGAAGATGACTCTGCCATCTTGGATGCAGACACTGAGTGCCATTTTGGTCAAATATCCTGAGTGCCATCTTGGAAGCTGTCTCAGAGTGCCATTTTGGACGTAGATGCTGGGTACCATCTTGGAAGCATACACTGGGAGCCACTTCATAGCAGATGCTGAGAGTCTTTTTGGAATCAGTTGCTGGGTACCACTGTGAAAGCAGATACTCCCAGACGCCATCACAGTGTTTAAATCCACATGATTGAAAGCCTTGCTTTGTCTTCCACTGAGAGATACCATCTAAGAGGATTTTTAAGAATGGAAATTTTATCCCGTTTTTTTTTTTTTAAATGTATTCATGCTGAACAGGCCTCAACAGCTTGGAGAGTGAAAGGAAAGACTGGCTTGTGCCACCACTGGAAGCCAGCTGTCAATCACAGGAAAAGGATGCACCTCTTCTCAACAGGACACTCACATGGTCCAAAGATGAGGTGCAGCCACGCCCTTCTGGCCACCACCACCTCCCCCCCCCCACTCCATGCAAAACTCTGAAAATATCTCTTCCCTCATCTTGTCAAAATCCACCTGCTGCATGACTGGGAGGCTGTCAGTGTGATCTATAACCCCCAGGCAGGCCTGGGATATGAGCTAAATTGCCTGAGTCACTAGGGATGATAGAGTCTTTCTGTAGGAAATTGGAAATCAATTCTTGTCATCACTGTAGAGAACTCCTTTATCAAGCAGTTCACCGTGTAAGGCAACCAAGAGAGCTGGAAGGCTAATGCAGAAACAGCAACCTTATTCCACCTAACCTCCTCCCCTTCCCCGAGCAACCCAGAAGCTAATACAATTGGATCCATTAACAAACAAACAAAAAAAAAAATCAGAAAAGTTAAATGGCATGCCCAAGATCACACAGAAAAAAAAAGAGAGAGAGGAGAGATAGAGAAAGAGAGAAAGAGCAGAAGAGAAAGGGGAGAGAGAGAAAGGGAAAGGGAGAGAGGAAGAGAAAGGGGAGAGAGAAGAAAATGGAGAAAGAGGGGGAAAGAGACAGAGAGAGAGAGAGACTATGGGGGAAACAAACAAAAATTGCAAGCAAACACAGGACACCATTGTGCTGTTTGTTTTTTTTGTCAGCTTGATACATGGCAGAGTCACCTGGGAAAGAGGAACCTCACTGAGGAATTGTCTCCATCAGACTGGCCTGTGTGCATGTCTGTGAGCTATTTCCTCAATAGCTAATTGATATAGGAGGGCCCACCCTACTGTGAGCCAGTGAGCCGGGGATATAGAAGAAAGGCAGCTGAGTAAACCAGGGAAAACAAGCCAGTAAGCAGCATTCCTCCACCATCCCGGTTTTAGTTCCTACCTCCAGGTTCCTGCTTGAATTTCTGCCCTCAGTGACGGACTGTAACATGGAAATGTAACTAACCAAACCTTTCCTTCCCAAGTTGCTTTTGGTCAGTGTTTTATCACAGCAACATAAGCAAACTAGAACAGCTATTTGGGAATGAGATACTGGGGACCTTTTTGGAATCAGATAACTAGATGCCACCTCCGGAATCAAACTCTGGCTGCCATCTTGGAAACAGATGTCGGGCAGTATCTTGGCGACACTGGCAACCAAGAAGCCCTGTGCAGAAACAGCAATAAGAGGAAAAAGCCATACTCATGAGTGTGTGTGCATCCCACGTGGTTTCTCATGAGTGTGTGTGCATCCCACGTGGTTTCTCATGAGTGTGTGTGCATCCCACGTGGTTTCTCATGAGTGTGTGTGCATCCCACGTGGTTTCTCATGAGTGTGTGTGCATCCCATGTGGTGTCTCATGAGTGTGTGTGTGCATCCCATGTGGTTTCTCATAAGTGTGTATGCATCCCACGTGGTTTCTCATGAGGGTGTGCATCCCACGTGGTTTCTCATGAGTGTGTGTGTGCATCCCACGTGGTTTCTCATGAGTGTGTGCATCCCACGTGGTTTCTCATGAGTGTGTGTGTATATCCCACGTGGTTTCTCATGAGTGTGTGTGTATATCCCACGTGGTTTCTCGTGAGTGTGTGCGCATCCCACGTGGTTTCTCATGAGTGTGTGTGTATATCCCACGTGGTTTCTCGTGAGTGTGTGCGCATCCCACGTGGTTTCTCATGAGTGTGTGTGCATCCCATGTGGTTTCTCATGAGTGTGTGTGCATCCCACGTGGTTTCTCATGAGTGTGTGCATCCCACATGGTTTCTCGTGAGTGTGTGTGCATCCCACGTGGTTTCTCATGAGGGTGTGCATCCCACGTGGTTTCTCATGAGTGTGTGTGTGCATCCCACGTGGTTTCTCATGAGTGTGTGTGTGCATCCCACGTGGTTTCTTGTGAGTGTGTGTGCATCCCACGTGGTTTCTCATGAGTGTGTGTGCATCCCACGTGGTTTCTCAGGAGTGTGTATGCATCCCACGTGGTTTCTCATGAGTGTGTGTGCATCCCACGTGGTTTCTCATGAGTGTGTGTGCATCCCACGTGGTTTCTCATGAGTGTGTGTGCATCCCACGTGGTTTCTCAGGAGTGTGTGTGCATCCCACGTGGTTTCTCATGAGTGTGTGTGCATCCCACGTGGTTTCTCATGAGTGTGTGTGCATCCCACGTGGTTTCTCATGAGTGTGTGTGCATCCCACGTGGTTTCTCAGGAGTGTGTATGCATCCCACGTGGTTTCTCGTGAGTGTGTGTGTGCATCCCATGTGGTTTCTCACGTGGTTTCTCGTGAGTGTGTGTGTGCATCCCATTTGGTTTCTCATGAGTGTGTATGCATCCCACGTGGTTTCTCATGAGTGTGTATGCATCCCACGTGGTTTCTAGTGAGTGTGTGTGCATCCCACGTGGTTTCTCATGAGTGTGTATGCATCACACGTGGCTTCTTGTGAGTATGTGTGCATCCCACGTGGTTTCTCATGAGTGTGTGTGCATCCCATGTGGTTTCTCATGAGGGTGTGCATCCCACGTGGTTTCTCATGAGTGTGTGTGTGCATCCCACGTGGTTTCTCGTGAGTGTGTGTGCATCCCACGTGGTTTCTCATGAGTGTGTGTGCATCCCATGTGGTTTCTCATGAGTGTGTGTGTGCATCCCACGTGGTTTCTCATGAGTGTATGTGCATCCCATGTGGTTTCTCATGAGTGTGTGTGCATCCCACGTGGTTTCTCATGAGTGTGTGTGCATCCCACGTGGTTTCTCATGAGTGTGTGTGCATCCCACGTGGTTTCTCATGAGTGTATGTGCATCCCACGTGGTTTCTCATGAGTGTGTGTGCATCCCACATGGTTTCAATGGCTTCAGTCCATGACCACTGATCCCTACTGTTTCGGACCAGCAAAAAGGTAGAACATCATGTCATGAAACAGCTCACCTCAGGATGGCCAGGAAGCATGAAGGAGAGGAAGGGACCAGGTTCCAATAGCACTTCTAAGGAGACACCCACCATGAGCTCACTTCCTGCCACTAAACCCTACCCCTTCTAAAAAAAATGTCATTGCTTTTTTATTTTTTTTAACTTTATTTGATATAGGAAGAGAGGTCCTCATGCTCTGTGGTGCAGATAATGGGGTCAGGAGACAACATGAAGGAGACCATTCTCTTCTTCTACCATGTGAGTCCCAAGGACCAAACTCAGGTCTTCTAAGTTTGCAACAAGTGCATTCACCCACTAAGCCATGTTGCCGGCTTTATATGCTACCTCCTAAAGGTTCCATCCCCTCCAAATAGTGCCATTGATTGGGATAAGGGATTTAACACATGGACTCTTGGAGAGCATTTGAGATTCAAACCATAGCACTCAGTAAGAGATAGCGAGCTAGGTAGGTAGATAGATAGATAGATGATAGATAGATAGATAGATAGATAGATAGATAGATAGATAGATAACATAGATACATACATAGATACATATATAGATACATAGATATAAAAGCACAGAGATATAGCAAAATAAATACAGATATTACTATATAGGTAACTCGGCAGTGAGAAGTTCTTCCTGGAGTCTATTATATACTTCCAGTGTTGAATGGGCCCAAAACATGTAACAGTCATCCAAGGCCCCTACACTGCTATTGTACCTGACAGAATAGAGACATTTTAGCATCATTCCAACCAACAATGCAAGGGGATTGGGTATCTGATACATTTTACTGGTACCAAATCTGTAATTAAAAACACAAGATCTTAAGGGTCAGGGCTGGAGAGATTGCTCAGTGGTTAAAAAGTGCATACTGCTCCCAAGTCCAGTTCCCAGAACCCACATCAGGAAGGCAGGTCAATCATCTGCAGTCCTAGCTCCAGGGATCCAAAATCCCCTTCCAGGCTCTATGGGTGCCCACAAATACACAGAGATGCACAGAGTTATTATAGACTCACACCTATAATCAAGCACATACAAGATACCCACAGAAGATCAGGAGTCTGAAACTAGCTGAGGCTACCTTAAAAATAATTTTAAAAAATTATTATTATTAAATGTCAAAAATCCCTGGGGACTGGGATGATGGCTCACAATAAAAGTGCCTGTCACACAATCGTGAGGACTTGAGTTTGGATCCCCAGAAGACATATATACAAGCCTAGTATTGTGGCTCTTGACCACAACCCTACCACTGCTTGGAGAAGGTAGAAATAGATACCTGTGAGCTCTTTGATTACCTTTGCCTGATGAGTGGGTTCCAAGTTTTGTAAGAGAGCCTGCCTCAAAAAAATAAAGTGGGAGTTATTGAGAAAGATACCTTCAGTCGGCCTCTATGGGGGTGTTTGCATGAGAGCACACATGCGTGCACACACATGCACTCACACATGTGCACACATGCAGCCATACATGCATACACATGCACATGTGCACTCGAATGCATATACCCCCCAATGTTGTAATTTGCTTTTCTGTTGCTGTGATAAGCACCACGTGTTGTATTTTATAAAAAGATAAGAGAAGCCAGGGAGAGTTTTGGTAGAGGTGTGGTATGGTGTGGGGGAAGGCGGTTCCTCTGTGGGCCCATACTGAGGTACCAGTACTGGGGCCCTTCCCCCTGAGGTACCAGCCACACAAGGGTATAGTATAGAATAAAGTTTATTTAGGACATGGGGAGGGGAGTTGAGGGAGTAGAGACAGAGAAAGGCAGAGAGAGAGAGAGAGAGAGAGAGAGAGAGAGAGAGAGAGTGTATATAGAGGAGTAG